>NC_030811.1:109479878-109780826 GCF_001704415.2 Capra hircus
CCACAACTTCTTTATCCCTTCATCTGTCGATGGACATCTAGGTTGCTTCCATGTTCTAGTTATTGTAAATAGTGCTATGATGGACAGTGTGATACATGGGTCTTTTTCAATTTTGGTTTCCTCAGGGTATATGCCTAGGAGTGGGATTGTTGGGTCATATGATGGTTTTACTCCTAGTTTTTAAAGGAGTCTCCATAACGTCTTCCACAATGGCTGTATCTATTTACATCCCCACCAACAGTGCAAGAGTGTTTACTTTTCTCCACACCCTCTCCAGCATTTATTGTTTGTAGACTTGATCTTAGTCTTCTGAATGTTGAGCTTTAAGCTAACTTTTTCATGCTCCTCTTTCACTTTCAAGAGGCTCTTTAGTTCTTCTTCACTTTCTGCCAAAAGGGTGGTGTCATCTGGATATCTGAGGTTATTGATATTTCTCCCAGCAATCTTGATTCCACCTTGTGCTTCCTCCAGCCCAGCGTTTCTCATGATGTACTCTGCATATAAGTTAAATAAGCAGGGTGACAATATACAGCCTTGATGTAATCCTTTTCCTATTTGGAACCAGTCTGTTGTTCCATGTCCAGTTCTAACTGTTGCTTCATGAACTGCATACAGGTATCTCAACAGGCAGGCCAGGTGGTCTGGTATTCCCATCTCTTTCAGAATTTTCCACAGTTTATTGTGATCCACAGTCAAAGGCTTTGGCATAGTCAATAAAGCAGAAATAGATGTTTTTCTGGAATTCTCTTGATTCTTTGATGATCCTGTGGATGTTGGCAATTTGATCTCTGGTTCCTCTGCCTTTTCTAAAACCAGCTTGAACCTCTGCAAGTTCATGGTTCACATATTGCTGAAGCCTGGCTTGGAGAATTTTGACCGTTACTTTATTAGCGTGTGAGATGAGTGCAATTGTGTGGTAGTTCAAGCATTCTTTGGCATTGCCTTTTTTTGGAATTGGAATGAAAACTGATTTTTTCCAGTCCTGTGGCCACTGCTGAGTTTTCCAAATTTGCTGGCATATGGAGTGTAGCACTTTCACAGCATCATCTTTGAGGATTTGAAATAGCTCAACTGGAATTCCATCACCTCCATTAGCTTTGTTCATTGTGATGCTTCTTAAGGCCCACTTGACTTCACATTCCAGGATGTCTGGCTCTAGGTGAGTGATTACACCATCGTGATTATCTCAGTTGTGAAGATCTTTTTTGTACAGTTCTTCTTGCGTACAGTTCTTCTTGCCACCTCTTCTTAATATTTTCTGCTTCTCTTAGGTCCCTACCATTTCTGTCCTTTATTGAGCCCATCTTTGCATGAAATGTTCCCTTGGTATCTCTAATTTTCTTGAAGAGATCTCTAGTCTTCCCCATTCTATTGTTTTCCTCTATTTCTCTGCATTGATCGCTGAAACAGCAGTAAAAAAATTAAAAAGACACAAAAGTCTCTATCCTTGTAACCTACATTCTAGAAACCGGCAAGCAATCAAATCTGTCTTTCGAGCTGGATTTCTCTAGATTTTATTTTTTAAATTTAACTTTAGGAAGGAAGGTTGTAATCATATTTTATGTCTCTGATAATCGAATCTTTTCAGGATTTGACTTCATGACCGTCAATTTCTGTGGGACAAGCTTGACTTTCATAGCTTGGCTTAATAAGTTATTCATAAATGATAAAAATATCTGAAAATATGAAATTAGCAATTGTTATCCTATTTACCATAACAATTAAATGTAGTAAAATTTAATGAAAGAATTTTCCAACTTTACAATGAGGTGATATTTTTATGGCTATTATTATCCTGTTCACAGACAGATACTGCAACTTAGGAGCAATATCCATCACAGAATTTCATGATAACACATTGTACATAAACCAGGATAGTGCCTAACTCTCCTCTAAAACCAGATGGTTCAGGTGAATTTTCATTAAACTAAAATTGTGATTTTTAACTAGTACACATACAGGATGAGGTAGATTAAAAGATGCTTTGAGGCTTTTCAAGCACCATCTGAATGTGAATTAATATTTTGAAAGACCTTTCCAAGGTCACACAAAATTAGCAGGAAGCAAGAAGAAAACCCAGGTTTTAGTTCCTAGATTGGAGCTCTTTCTATTATAAGTGCATAAGCCTGAGAGATGCATGAAGCACAACAGATAAGCTTTCTTTGTATGGTAGCTTAATTGTAAAAACTCCATTTTCAATCTGAGAGAGTGACTCAATAAGCCAACAGGCCTACTTAAGATTTTTTTAAAGTTAAAGAAAGTAGCTAATGGCTTTTAAAATATGTCCTTCATGTGGCCTAGATGTGAAATAAGTTTTTGAAATAAAATGCCAAAAGCACTACAGTTTTCAATAATGAATCACTAACCATTTGCCTCTGTTCTAAAACTTGGCTTTTAAGGAAGAAATTTTTAAAACTCTAATTACAGTTTACAAAAGCAAAAACATCAAAAAAGTGATGTGTAGTAGCTTAATGGGATTCTTATCGAGCCAATATAGCATTCTGAGAAAGCTGTTTCTCTCTTCATCAAAGAGTTAGTTGCTCAGTCGTGTCTGACCCTTTGTGACACCAAGTACTATAGCCTATGAGGCTCCTCTGTCCATGGAATTCTCCAGGCAAGAATACTGGAGTGGGTTGCCATTCCCTTCTCCAGAGGCTCTTCCAACCCAGGGATAGAACCTAGACCTCCTGTATTGCAGGCAGATTCTTTACCATCTGAGACACAAGCAAAGCCCAATACAGCGTTCTGAGGAAGCTGTTTCTCTCTTCATCAAAAGGCTACAGACATAAACCAATACCACTGGCTTGAAATTATCAATGTGTCAAACCAACATGCTACTCAAATCAACTGTCGAGCTCTTAAGCACCTAAGTTACACACAAAAGGCTAAAACACTGATTTTCTAGGTGAGAATATACATGACATGTTGGGAATGCATGAAAATCTCTCTTGAGACAGAGAAGGAGAGCCACTACAAAACATTTGCATCTCAATGAATCTACGTTTAGTGATGCAAAATCACTACTTGGTTGTAATGAAATTGAAAGTAGACCTGATTTCTTCATTTCGCTGCTTGAATAAATCAGTTCTACAAAATATTTCTTTAGTACAAATCAGGAAAAGTCACGCCTTAACTCATTCTTTTTACAGAGTTATAACATTTCTTGCTTGTTATAACTTATTCTTTACTTGTTATATCATTTTCTTTTACTTGTTGGATTTTTATACTGCTCTATATAATAAACATGGTACAGGTTTGTCATTGTTCCCAAGCTAAGATGAAAAGTGATGTGATTGAAATCTTCTGGAAAGCAACCTTAAATATTGGTTCAATGCACGCTGGGGTTAGAGTTTATGTAAGCCATGAGGTGTAAGTATTGATGCTTTTTGTGTCATTTTTGAGTCCAGAAGGTCCATATGGTTTACAAGATACAGGGCTTTCCTTTGTTTCTTTCAGATTATTCTAAACTTTGATCATATTAGGTTACTTTTTCAAATTTCCAAAATCATTCTATATTGGAACAAGAAATGCCAACCACTGTGAAAAACAACCACCAAGTATCAGTGGCTCAGCATGATAAAAATTTGTTTCTTCTTCACATCACTGTTGGCTGCAAGTTAGTTAGCCCGCCTTCAAAAAGGTGTCAGGAATCTAGGCTTCTTCCATTTCATAATACTGGCATCCCCAAAACATGGCCCCTATGACAACCAGGGAGGAAAACAGTGTGGCCACGCACACAGTATATTTTCACAGCAGGTTTCAAAATGAATACATTATTTCTGCCTACAGCCCATTAGTCAGAATCCAGTCACGCGGCCAAACAACCTCACCTCAAGGGAGGCTCACAAATAGTCTTCTTTTGTGTTCAGGAAAAGGAAAGAGGATAGATAAGCACGCAGGCATTTTCTGTCACAGTCCCTAAACAACAAGTCTGTAACACCTTAACATTTCAGATTGTCATCCCAACCCTTGAAACCTGGTTATTAGTGGCAGAAGGCGGAGTTGCTGGGGAGATAAAAATGTACAGGCAGGACACATCAAGATATATGATAAACAAGAGCTGTCAATTGCCCTCTGCAGTTAAGTATCTGTTTCTTCCTTCTGTCCTTCCCACCAGCCACCCCTCCTGGTACTTCCCAGAATCCCCTTGGCCTAACTAGGACAGTTTGATCTGATCCTTAGAGAGCAAGATTTCTAAATATCCTGATTTCTACTTCATGAGGAAATTAGATAGCCTTAGTAGAGGCAGCAGAAGGGAAGAAACAAAATATGCCTGGAATTTAAGCAGTTAATAGAAATAAATGCTTTTTTTGTTGTTGTTGAGATATTAACGCGCACAGTCCCAAGTCACTCTTATTTAGCTACATATTGGAATGAACTTGAAAACTACTGTGGTCATACTGATTCCTGCCAAGAATCTAGTGAGCTGATAAACTGATATCTCAAAGAAAAGGAAAATGAAAATCAAATTAGAAATAAAAATTAACAACAACTGAGGGCATTTCAAAAATAAATTTCCATCTTATCAGTTCCTTTCAAAGACACCAATGACGAGCATTGTTGTGAATGGAAGAAGTGATTTTCTTTTCAAAGTTTTCCATTCAGTAAGATGACAAAGGTATCTGAAATTACAGATCTGAACTCACTGAGAATCAATGCGTCTCCTGCTGGCAACTTAGCAGCTTTTGTAATTGATGTGACAGTTTCATTTCCCTGCTGCCACAGACAATCAGCATGTTACTCCATCTCTCAAACAAATCTGAAAAAAAAAAATCTTCAGTTTTACTTTTTAGTTGATATTAACATTTTCCAAGCAAGATATGGTGGCAATGACAGACAATAGATTCAAGGCTTTGACAACATCCTGCTTTGGATAATACAAAATAAAAAGTTGTCAGTGTGACTTCATCCACATAGCTAATAATTGCCTCAACAGGATAATTGATCATTTAAATTCTTTCTCTAAGGACCTTTAATAAAGGGATTCTTCTCAGTACATAAACGAAGGTAGACATGTGTTCATACCTTGATCTATGTTATTTTTTTTCCAGAACTATTTTTCTTGCCTCAAGAGCAAAGTAGAAAACCTTTAACTCAGCAATCGAAGACTGTTCATACCTTATCCTCTCTAACCTCGTCATTTTTCTATCTTTTTTCACCCACATACGTTGAACTTGAAGAAATGAAGTGAAGTCACTCAGTCGTGTCTGACTCTTCACGACCCCATGGACTGTAGCCCACCAGGCTCCTCCCTCCATGGGACTCTCCAGGCGAGAGTATTGGAGTGGGTTGTCAGTTCCTTCTCCAGGGGATCTTCCCGACCCAGGGATCAAACCCGGGTCTCCCGCAGCCACCAGGGAAGCAATTCACTGTTTCAGGAATGTACAATGATCTTTCAGAGCTCTTTCTGCACTGGCTATTTTCTCAGTCTGAAATATATTATATCAGTCAGAATTAGTGAGGTTCTGTTGCAGTAACAAATGATCCTTTGCATGTCAGTGTTTTAAAACACTAGAAATTTACATTTTTACTCCTGCAACGTGGATAGGTGAGGCCCATCTCATCATAGCCTCTCTGACACCAAGAGTGGTGGAAACTTCATCTCAAAGTGTGCTTCCATGATGATAGCAGAAGTGAGATGGAATCACGGCAAATAGTGCACTGGCTCTTACGTTTTATGTTTGAAAGTGTCAGTCATTTATTCTACTAAAACTTCATTGACCAAAAGAAAAAACAAAAAAGAAGCAGCATGTGATTATTCCTAAATTGAAAAGGGATGAGAAAATGCAGTCCTACCAGGGAAGGAAGAAACTCAGGTATTTTTGTTGAGCAGCGCTAATAACTACTGCATCAAATTTCCAGCAGGGGAAGTTTAACTCACTTTTCAAAGATCCAAACAAATGTCACCTCCTCTGAGAAGCTTTCCATGACTTCTCAAGATAATGAACTGCTTCTTTATCTTTACCATGCAAATACTTTGCATAGACTTTTTTGGAATACTTACTATATTATAATAAATCCATTACTAATTACTAAATCTAATTCTAATAAATCGATTACTACACTAAATTAAGCGGAATTACACTGTATTACAATGAAAATTCCTTATTCACATTTTAATGCCAAGTGTCTGGGATAGTTGCAGCATAGGTTGTGTGTTTGCTAGATGTTCCTTATTGCAGGTTTATTTGTCCATTTTTCTCATGAGAACATAAGCTCGCTGAGGACACAGACTGTGTCTTTTTGCAACATCCTAACTCTAGTCTTTTATAAGAGTGCTTGGCCTTAGTAGATGCCCACTATGTGCTGTGCCGTGCCTAGTCACTCAGTCATGTCTGACTCTTTGTGAGCCCATGGACTGTAGCCTGCCAGGCTCTTCTGTCCAAGGCAAGTCTCCAGGCAAGAATACTGGAGTGGGTTGTCATGCCCTCCTCCAGGGGATCTTCCCAATCTGGGGATCAAACCCAGGTCTCCCGCATTGCAGGCAGATTCTTTACCATCTGAGCCACCAGGGAAGCCCATGAATGCTGGAGTTGGTAGCCTATCCCTTCTCCAGGGGAGCTTCCCAACCCAGGAATTGAACCGGGGTCTCCTGCATGGCAGGCAGATCTTTACCAGCTGAGCCACCAGGGAAACCTGAGGCCCACTCTATGTTGGATAAATTAATTAGTTGATTAGTTCTTTTTGTTATTGCGCCATGCTATGTGAGGGCGGGCTAGATTATGCTGCGGCAAAATAAAACAGGACAAAACAAAACCAGTTCCAAACTATTAGATAAGTGCAGCGACAGTTTATGAATCGCTTATTATACATATTCTACATGGAAGGGCAAGGGGCTATGTTCCCGAGGGATCTGACCCAGTCAGGAATCTAGAATGATCTGGGCTCCATATCACTGACTCAATAAACATGAGCTTGGGCAAACTCAGGGAGATAGTGAGGGACAGGAAAGCCTGCCACACTGCAGGGCACCGGGTTGCAATGAAGCAGACGTCACTTAGTGACTGAACAACTACAACATCATAAACTCCATGTCTTTTCAGATACCCTGACAGAAGAATGGGTTCCCCGGTGGCTCAGGCAGAAAAGAATTAGCTTGCAATGTGGGAGACCTGGGTTCAATTCCTGGGTCAGCAAGATCCCCTGGAGAAAGGAAATGGTTACCCACTCCAGTATTCTGGCCTGGAGAATGCCATGGACTGTATAGTCCATGGTGACAGAAGAATAAGAAATTGGAAAATCACAGATGAATGTTTAACTCCTCAGTTTAGAAATGAACAATCATACTTCCACTCATATTTTGTTTTCATTAGCCAGAACTAATTATATGGCCCCATAATTGCAGAGGGCTGGGAAATACTGGGGCTTCCCAGGTGGTGTTAGTGGTACAGAAACCTGTCAATGCAGGAGACTTAAGAGACGCAGGTTCAATCCCTGGGTCAGAAAGATCCCCTGGAGAAGGGAATGGCAACCCACTCTGGTGTTCTTGCCTGGAGAATCCCATGGACAGAGGAGCCTGGTGGGCTATGGTCTGTAAAGTCACAAAGAGTTGGACACAACTGAGGGACTTTGCACAGGGAAATATTGAGAAACAAATGGAATACTTGGTGTGCACTACGTTTCTGCGAGATGGTTGAAGACAATATTCTTGTAATATATAGAAAATGTCTACGATATGGGAAATACAATGCTGGCAAACAACATAATCCGATTTCTGTAGCACTTTTCAAGTGAGAAGATGCTTGAATTCAATAGCTGTATAAAATGCCTATAGAGCTAAGGAGAGTAATCAAGCTGCTGCAATTGGGAAACAACTATTTCACACACATTCAAAAAACTTTCAAGTTAAAATGAACCTGCCTTCCAACTTCATGTTAATATCTATAACAATAAAACCTATACAGTCACACTAGAAGCTAAGAATAATATTTAACTATATGCTAGACACTGGAAGGAATTTACAACTAAAAATGTGGATGGGTGGGTTTTGACACAGATAAGCAAAGTACTGGTCTTTGCTCACCTTGCTTCTGAGTCAGCAAAGGGACCCGGTAGGAAATATTTGCTCAACTTGCACATGTTTCCCCAGTACAAGAAGGCTGAGATTTCACTAACTAAAAACTGGGAATTTTTTCACTATTGTATAGGTCTTATTTCATTGTCGTTTAATTGCTAAGTCGTGTCCAACTCTTTGAGACCCCATGAACTGTAGCCCATCTGGCTCCTCTGTCCATAGGATTCTCCAGGCATGAATGTTGGAGTGGATGGTCATGTCCTCCTCCAGGGAACCTTCCTGACCCAGAGATTGAATTGAACCTGTGTCTCCCATAATGCAGGTGATTCTTTACATTGAGCCACCTGGGAGGCATAATTTCATTAAGCAGTCATAATTTATGTTCCTTTTTTATACTTTTATACACACACACATATAAGCAGTTTTTTAAAAAAAGTGATCCAAGGAGCTTTTAGATGTGTGAGTAGTTCATCATGACTCTGGATAAAATTTGTTATTGATACATTTCCCCTAACTTTGTCCTCTTAGCTCCCCTGTGGCCTACCAATGTAATCAATTTTATTCTACCTCTGGTTTATTCTGATTTGCATTGTTCAAAAGAATCCATCATAAAGATTATTATCTATAAAACTGGAAGGAAGATTTAATTTTGAGCCTTATTGAAGTTACGTAATTTACCTTTGCTAAATACTGCAACAAGAGGACATGGAAGACAAATTAATTTTTTTACTACTCAGCTAATGAAAATTACCTATGATAGGAACTAATGCTCCTGAATTTTATTCTAATTAAAAGTTAATATAAAGTTATTCAGGTTCAACTAAAAATCCCTTTCATAATGTGTACAAATTTATATTAGAGTTGATTTCCACTGATTGTGTCAAAGATTGGCTTTGAGTTTTTTAAAAAATAATTAAGCAAAAAATAGTTGATTTTGGTCTTTTTTTCTCCCTTAAGAAAGCCATTGCTGAATCACAAGTATTAGCTTTGTCCTCCTAAAATATCATACTGAGGAAGATAACTTCGGTTTCCCCTTTTAACAGCTGGTTCAATTCAGTTTAAGTGAGAATTCCTTAGCCTCTATTATGTACCGCTTGCACTAGTGCTGGAGAAGCTGAAGGCTCATTAGACAAGACTCATGTCCTTGAAGAACTTCTAGGAGACAGTCGCAGAGATTTTTAAAATTATAGTATTGCGTTGGCCAAAAAGTTCAGGTTTCTCTTGAAATCTTACAGAAAAACTCAAAGGAACTTGTTGGCCAAGCCAACATAGTACCAAGACCAGTTAGGATATAATGGCATACGATAAAAACATTTTGATTGACAGATTAGAAGTATGTTCTAGTTGTCAGGGAAATCTTTTCAGTGGAATGGTTCCCACCTGTACTTTTCCCTAGCTGAAGCAAATAGAATGGCAGACATGAAGGACAGAAAGCTATCCTCCATGAAGCAAGGTAGGAAGTGCAGACAGAGCGGTGCTCATGGAACTGCGACATTTCTGTAAGCTTACTAGAAGTATTCTGGCATTTGCAGGATTAGAGTGGTAGGTGATGAATGGTCAGGTGGAATGAAACCATAGAATGCTTCAATTTATTAACAAAGATTTAAATTTACTCTATAGGAAATGAGTTACCTTGGTAATGTTGAAAGCTTGAGAATGACATTCTTCTGTTTATTATTAATACTTAGTGATCCAAATATTTAGGAGGGTATAGCTGAAAATGGTGGCAAGGAATCCTCTTAGAAGGCTAATACAGTTAGTTGACCGTTGAACAACGTGGGGGTTAGGGAGGCTACCTTCAGTGTAGTCAAAACCCCAAGTGCAGCCTAGAGTCAGCCCTCTCCATGCGTGGCCCCTCCATACCTGCAGTCCCACAGCCATAGACTCAACCAGCTCTGATCTTGCAGTACTGCAGTATTTATTACTGAACAAAATGTGTGTATAAGTGAACCACACATTTCAAACCCATGCTGTTCAAGGGTCAACTGTAAATTAATTCCAAGTGGGAGAAGATAAAAGTGTGAGCAAGTCCTATCTACCAAGGAATTTGAAAACAGAAAAAAAAATTATGTTCCATTTCTACCTATGCAGAGATGCATGCTCTTGCTAACCATGGGGATGCTTTGGGTTATGTAAGAAACCAGGGTGTTCTTGGTTGGTACAGGGGCTGAAACTGTTCAGTCCACACAGGCTAGGACTGAGGATATCCACAATGACAGGATAGAGAAGGGAACGGCAACCCACTCCAGTATTCTTGCCTGGAGAATCCCACAGACAGAAGAACCTGGCAGGCTACAGTCCGTGGGGTCAGACACAACTCTGAGTGACTAACACACACACACACACACACACACACACACACACACACACACTGACAGGAACTTATCACAGTCCCTGGGTGATTTCAACTAAACTACTGCTTCTTGGGTGATTACAAAACCAACACTTGCAGGTCATAACGGGTTTTACAAAAGTGCCTTAAGCATCATTTGAGAATAAGGATTTCTGATTTATATCTAGAGAGAAGTTCTAGACCCCTGAGAAGAGAGAGGCTTGCGATGCAGGTGTCCTAACACTAGCAGAGTCATGTGTGGCACATGTTCATCACTCGCACCAAAGACTCTTCATTTCATCTCCCAAAGTAGCATTCCACAGAACAGGAAGGAGAAAAATAATTCAACCATTAATTTAGAATGCTCTACTCAGTTGCTCAGTCACGCCTGAATTTTTACAACCCCATGGACTGTAGCCTGCCAGGCTCCTCTGTTCGTGGAATTTTCCAAATACTGGAGTGCCTTGTCATTTTCTCCAGAGTTCTTAGAGAGCTAATTAGTCACATTAAATAAAAGCACTTACCATAACTCTTGTTGAAACAGGATGCGATGGCACTATTGCTATTGTGAACCTAAAAATAGTTTTTCCCTTTGAAACCTTATTAAACAAGACAAAAACAATAACACATGGATCAAAACTTCACAGTAGAATTTACCATTACACAAACCTGTCCTCCTTAAAATGGAGAGAACTGATAGGGGAAAAATATCTCCTCATGTATTTCCACATATTTTCAATTGCTCAAAGCTTTCCAACAGAAGGCAAAATAGAGGAAACATAATTAAAAATTTAGTTCAAGGAACATTAACCAAATGTCTGCTATATGCAAAGTCCAGTGGTAGTATTGAAAGAGCCAAAGCGTGGTCATGAATCCTACTATTTTGTTGAGAAGACAAGGAATTGTGCTCAACTGAGGTCACCCTGATGGCTCAGCAGGTAAAGAATCCTTCGGCAATGCAGGAGACACAGGAGATACAGGTTCAGTCCCTGGGTCAGGAAGGTCCCCTGGAGAAGGAAATGGCTACCCACTCCAATATTCTTGCCTGGAGAATGTTATGAACAGAGGAGCCTGACAGGCTACAATTCATGAAGTTGCAAAGAGTCAGATACAATTGAGCACATGTCACATAAGTGTCTGAGTAGTGAAAGAATCAAAGCATATTCATGAATCTTACAATTTTGTTGAGAAGACAGTGAGTTAAATTGTCATAATAAAGTATGGTAAGTACTATGAAAATTATAACCACTTCCCCTATCCAGTAACCCCTACTACCCCTCCCTACCAACCCTAGGACACACAAGCTAAGTAGAGGGAATGTCCTGTGTTTGTTATCACATAGGAAGGCAGTGCCTAAGGATGCTCAAACTACCGCACAACTGCGCTCGTCTCACACACTAGTAAAGTAATGCTCAAAATTCTCCAAGCCAGGCTTCAACAGTACGCGAACCGTGAACTTCCAGATGTTCAAGCTGGTTTTCGAAAAGGCAGAGGAACCAGAGATCAAATTGCCAACATCCGCTGGATCATCGAAAAAGCAAGAGAGTTCCAGAAAAAACATCTATTTCTGCTTTATTGCCTATGCCAAAGCCTTTGATTGTGTGGATCACAACAAACTGTGGAAAATTCTTAAAGAGATGGGAATACCAGACCACCTGACTTGCCTCTTGAGAAATTTGTATGCAGGTCAGGAAGCAACAGTTAGAACTGGACATGGAACAACAGACTGGTTCCAAGTCGGGAAAGGAGTACGTCAAGGCTGTATATTGTCACCTTGCTTATTTAACTTATATGCAGAGTACATCATGAGAAATGCTGGACTGGAAAAAACACAAGCTGGAATCAAGATTGCTGGGAGAAATATCAATAACCTCAGATATGCAGATGGCCCCACCCTTATGGCAGAAAGTGAAGAAGAACTAAAGAGCCTCTTGATGCAAGTGAAAGAGGAGAGTGAAAAAGTTGGCTTAAAGCTCAACATTCAGAAAACAAAGATCATGCATCTAGTCCCATCACTTCACGGGAAATAGATGGGGAAACAGTGGAAACAGTGTCAGACTTTTTCCTTGGACTCCAAACTCACTGCAGATGGTGACTGCAGCCATGAAATTAAAAGATGCTTGCTCCTTGGAAGAAAAGCTATGACGAACCTAGACCGCATATTGAAAAGCAGAGACATTACTTTGACAACAAAGGTCCATCTAGTCAAAGCTATGGTTTTTCCAGTGGTCATGTGTGGATGTGAGAGCTGGAGTATAAAGAAAGCTGAGTGCTGAAGAATTAATGCTTTTGAACTGTGGTGTTGGAGAAGACTCTTGAGAGTCCCTTGGACTGCAAGGAGATCCAACCATTCCATCCTAAAAGAGTTCAGTCTTGAATATTCATGGAAAGGACTGATGCTGAAGATGAAACTCCAATACTTTGGCCACTTGATGCAAAGAACTGACTCATTTGAAAAGCCCTTGATGCTGGGAAAGACTGAAGGCAGGAGGAGAAGGGGACAACAGAAGATGAGATGGTTGGATGGCATCACCTACTCAATGGACATGAAAAAAAGAAAGTGAAGTCACTCAGTGATGTCCGACTCTTTGCGGCCACATGGACTGTAGCCCACCAGGCTCCTCCATCCATGAGATTCTCCAGGCAAGAATACTGGAGTGGGTTGCCATTTCCTACTCCAGGGCATCTTCCTGATCCAGGGATCGAACCCTGGTCTCCCACATTGCAGGCAGACGCTTTAACTTGTGGCTCAGATGGTAAAGAATCTGCAATGGACATGAGTTTGAGTAAATTCCGAGAGTTGGTGATGGACAGGGAGGTCTGGTGTGCAGTCGTCCATGGGGTCACAAAGAGTCAGACATGACTGGGAGATTGAACTGAACTGAATAGAGGAGTTCACAGGTAGTAATGTCATTACATCTGTTTAGATCTCAGAATTGTACCTTTTAGGAATTAACAGAAATACAACCAACAAAACCAAAATGCCCCTGAGGACTTCCCTGGTGGTTCAGCGGTAAGGAAGCTTCCTGCCAGTGCAGGAGACGCGAGTTTGATCCTGAATCTGGGAGGATCTCAAATGCGGTGCAACAGCTAAGCCTGTGAGCCACAACAATTGAGCCTGTGCTCTGGAGCCCAGGAGCCACGAGCACTGAAGCCCCTGCTTAGACCAACCACGTTCCACAACAAGAGAAGCACCACAATGAGAAGCCTAAGCACCACAACTAGGGAAAAGCCCACACAGAAACAAAGACCCAGAACGAAAATGCCTTGGTAATAGGCAAATCGCATTTATTTGCAGTTAACTATATATTTGGAAGTATATCACCTAGACCTTTTGTAAGGCTTCAGGATGAGAATCTAAGCAATTTTTACCTTAGGGTTCAGCTAGATCTGCACTTGCATGAGCTTTGGTGAAAAAGAGATGCCAAGGGGCCCAAGTTTGGTTAGTGATACGGTTTTCCATCCAAGAGAGGAATGTTCCCAGGACACCTGGGAATGTTATTTGAAATACCTAGGATATTAATAGATGGAATAACAATGGCAGAGATTTAATTATTAGATGCTTCAGGAATCAAAGCGTAGATGGAACTTTACACTTCATTGTTCTGAAAATGGTCCCCTTGAGAGAACTAAATTGGCAACAATGTATAACTCAGCTTCTAACATTTATGGTAAGCATTGTTCATTAAAAACATATTTTCAGTGCTGTGAGCATTTTCATGTGACCCACCCATTTAAGGAACATATTCACATGGCTTTTGAACTTGAAAGTTGATTACAGATTGAGTAATCAGAGTGATAAGGACCTTTAAATAAATTCCACTCAGGATTATAGCCAATTAAAACCCATCTCCTGGACACAATTTTACAGTGATTTAAGAGAACATGAAGTACTACTTTGGAGAGAGACCTGATAGTTTCTCTTTCCTTTGCATCTTCAAAACATTCAAAATATTTCAAGCATAATAAATGAATAATTTAGAAGATCCAAATCTGGACATGTAGGTTGTGTTAGTGGAAGAAATGAGAACTACTTCAGACATAAAGTGTTTGAACAACAGTTTGTGAGTAAGTGGAATGAAGCGCCATTAGATACATCTAAGTTTTTGTTTTGTTTTGTTTTTACCATTCATTGAAAACAACAGCTTTTAAACTATAAAGCAGAGTTTTGAAGGAGAGTTTTTCACTTTTAAAATGAAAAAAAAAAAAAAAACAGAAAGTGCTCTAAGAGATAATCTCATTTATTTCCAAATAGAGATCCAGTGCCTCTAACCCTAACAGGGATCATGCAGTTTGGTAAGAAACACACAAGCTTTTTGAAATACCTAGGCTTGAACCCTGACTCTTCTGCTGCTTAAATTTAAGCAAAAGTATTATATCCTCCGAACTTCGTTTTGCTTGCCTATAAAATGTAGGTAAGTGTCTTTTTCAGAGAAGATTTTTAAATACCAAATGAGATAAACTATAAGAAAGTGGTCTTTCAAGCCCCAGATGCCATAAAATTAGTATATTTATTTAGCCACGGTTTGCACAGTACCCTGTGCTATGGACTGGACTCTGTGACAGGCACTGAACTAGGCACCACGTATGCTTCTCCAAGAGATGACCCAGAGGGATGGTACGGGGAGGGAGGAGGGAGGGAGGTTCAGGATGGGGAACACGTGTATACCTGTGGCGGATTCATGTTGATGTATGGCAAAACCAATACGATATTGTAAAGTAATTAACCTCCAATTTAAATAAATTTATATTAAAAAAAAGAAGTATGGTGGTGAAGGTTGATTATGTAAGTTATTATCTTTAGAAGGTGGCTTGTTAAAAGTCCACAATATAAAAAGAAAGTCTTGCCTTCCAGGGTGAGTTGCCATGTAAAGCTGTGCTCTCATCCTTCTGTTTCCCTTCAGAAGACATTACAATTGGCCTCTGAGGTGGTCCAACAATACACCCCAGTATCTTCCATAGCGTGTGACCTAAACTCCCCTAAGCTGATACTTTCCTTGGCAATTTGCTCTATTATGAACAGCGGTGTCCAGAAAATCCCTCCATAATGGAGTCAATTTTGATGTTTAACTGCTGAGAACTTTAAAAACCCACCATTTCTCTTGTGTTCCTGCCTCACACCTCAGTAAGCTAACAAGAGAGCCTAGACACTCCCGCCTTTGGAAGAAGGTTCAAACCACAAAAGCCCCTTCATGTCATCCTTTAATCATCATTAAAATGCCAAAGTAGTTTCTTTTCTTTGTTCTCTCATGCCATTTTTGGACCTACTTGGGAAGCCTGCTCTCCTCTTCCCAGAAAGTTACATTCTATAAATAACAAACCATTCTCATATCCTCCAGGTGCGTGCCTGGAGTCTTCAAACTTGACATGCAAATCAAATTTTGGTGGGGGCCCATTCTGTGACTACGTATGGTTCCTGTTGGGGCTTTCTAGGTGGCTCAGTGGTAAAGAATTGGCCTGCCAATGCAGGAAACGTGGGTTGGATCCCTGGGTCAGGAAGATCTCCTGTGGGAGGAAATGGCAACCTACAACAGTGTTCCTGCCTGGAGAATCCCATGGACAGAGGAGCCCGATGTACAGTCCATGGGATTGCAAAGAGTCAGACACGACTGAGCACGTAAATGCCAAATGGCCACTGTCTCTGCAGAATGACCACAGTTAGCTCTGAGAGTGGAGTGCAAAGACAATGATCACCATCACTTGGGCAGAGTAGGGGAAAGAAGTCTTCCTTCTTTTTCCTTTGATTCTTGGATAGTAGGCAGGCACTTTGAGCAGTGTTACTTTGTGCTATATTAGCTGAGTTCTACTGAACTTCCATTATAGATTTAGCAAGGCTAAGTCAGAAGTTTCAACAATTAATTGGCTTTCAGGAAAAGAAGTATGGGATCCAGTCCCTCATTAAAGCAGCCCCAGGTCATGTATCTCATAAGCTCTAAGCCATCTGTGTGCCTTAGATTAAATCATGTATCTCTGTTCTAGCATAAGCCCTGACTGACCCTAGATTCAGAGAATGACCACTATGACCTGGTTTGTTTCATCCAGGTGTATGTCCAATTCTGTAGAACATTCAAGGCAAAGATTACATCCAGATGAAGAACAGCCACCATCTGAATAGCAGTCATCATTTGAAAATTTGAATTGCAGAATTCCATACTCCTAAAGGCAGGCGGTCCACTAGGATACTACCAAATGCCTTGGCTGGTGCTACTCCTGTTGGACTTCTGTCTCTGTTGCCAAAAGAGATACTTATCATCATGGGGAAAATACCCATGGTGTTTCTGTAGTACAGTCAAGGATTAATTCAACCATTGCCAGAGCAGAGGTCACTCATCTTGATGATATGGATTTGAGGCTCTCTGGAGAAAGGAGCTTATAAATGCGACCAGGCTAGAGAGGAACCCAGCAAACACACACAGAGCAAGAAACATGGATTCAAAGGGAGGAAACATAAAAACTGAATAAAAACGAGGTTCATAATTTGATCCAACAAGATATCCAAAAGTTACTAAAATAATTTACAGAGCATAAGCAACAAAAAACGGGTGTTGATTGGGTTCTGTGCCTCTACAGCACAGGTTCTCACTTAGCTTTAACATCTGCTGAAACACACCAACTGGCAAAACGTCATGGTCAATAATTACACCAGGGCTCAACTTACCGGGAAATATCCCTAAAGTGGGACAGATAACCCCTCTATGATCTTAGAGAAGTTGTTAAACATAAACTAGAGGACATGTGCCTCCTTTCAGCCACTGGAACTGCTTACTGCCTTGCTGAAATTCCCCATATTCATGGCACCTATTACCCCCCAAATCCTATAATGAGCATAAACACCCCAAGTTAATGAAGAGCAAGTTGGAATTGTCTTTGCACTTACAGATTAATTTGACAAACGGAACTACAAGGACCCTCTCTCTATTTATAATAGTTAATATAGTTCAAGGTAACCCAGAACCAGGGGCTTCAAGGATTGATCCGCATTATAAAGGACCTATACAGGGAAGAATGATGATTCCCATGGCTTCTCCATTTCATGGTCTAATTTGGCCTCCTCTTATGCTTGTAAAGAATGAATGGTGTCACATTTTGTTACCACAAACTTGGGGCCTTGGTCTCATGCATTAAAGTTTCCATACCCAGTATTATTGACATTATTGGCTCAATATGAATAGCAACTTGTAAATATTTTGTTATTGCAGATTTCAATAGAAAGCTTCAGAATCTATCCCAATTGGAACACATCAGGTACTCTCGTCTAAGTCTCAGAGAGTTCTTTAATTGCAGAGGCTTAGTAACTTCCTCTCATGTCTTTTGGCATTTCTGGACCACCTATCATGGTTATAAGTTGTCCATAGGCTTTGGATGCAAAACACTGCCCTCCTTCATCCCATGCTATATATGCCACTACAGTAGCAATTTCTGAATACACCCTAGTCATGTGACCTGGTCTCCATACCCATCTACCTAACTTATGTTGGGTCATGGAAGCAGTAACTCTCAAGCCCAGCATGACTCCTGAGACTTCCTCTTCTGGGACAGGGTCAAATCTGGCCCTCTGACTTATCTCGCCATCAGGAGTGGTTGTCGTCCTCTGTCATTAGTCTTTTTCTGTATCTCAGAGGTCTTCAGACAGTAACTTCTCTCCACATTCCTCTGGCTATCTGAGCTCCTTGGGATCAACTCAACGAACAGCAAAGGGAGTTTGTAAACTTTATGGATGATTTTATCAACATCACTGGGCTTCCCAGGTGGCTCAGTGGTAAAGAATCTGCCTGCCAATGCAGGAGACACAGGAGACACGGGTTCGATCCCTGGGTTGGGAAGATCTCCTGGAGAATGAAATGGTAACCGACTCCAGTATTGTTGCCTAATTAAATTCCATGGACAGAGAAGCCTGGCAAGCTACAGTCCATGGGGTCGCAAAGAGCTGGACACGGCTGAGCAACTGAGCACACACACACATAATCATCACTACTGATGGAGCTCACTGGAAAGCAGTTGCTTTCCATCCTTTTACCAGGATATCCCTGATGAAGGACAGGGCATGAAGGTCAACACAACTGGTAAACTTCATGCACTGAAGCACCAGATGTCAGGCCGTATAGCACTGGATGCCTTGGCCAGCAGTCAGCCCTATCTGCACAATGTTAGTCTCTTGAGCCACTGCAAATGGTCCTGCTGTCTGATCTACCCAGTGGCAGCAACCACAGTCCTTTATGCATTGTTGGCCACTTAGGGGTAAAGAATTCTAGTCATTTCTTGCCTCACAGATATTCAAGACATAAATCACGGTCACACGTGCCTCCATAAATCCTCCAGTACAGTCCAAGTCCTCACCAAGAGGCTCCTTGTTCTCTTCAGAGTTCCAGATGTTATTGATAGTGACCAAGGCATGTATTTTACTTTTCAGACAGAATATAGAATACTGGCCTTGAACAAGACATTGGCAGTTCTGTATCAAAGTTTTATTTACCAATGCAAAATATATAAATACAAACCTAAACAAATTCTGTTTTTTCTTGACCCTTCTATTAAAAGTAATAAGCGGAAGGAATTATCTATTCCTTGCCACTCAGACAGGACCTCTATCTCCCAAAGCTAAAAGGTGTATGCCTCTTTGTTGTTTGCTGAGACCATATTATCTGAGCTCAGTTGTTCAAAGAATACCTGCCGGAATGGTATATAATTAGTCTGAGTGCCCTATGGCAGAGTGTGTTTGGGTGTGAACAATGATGTTCTTTGGATTTTCCTCAAGAACATTGTTAGGATACCAGAGTCTTCATCTTTTCCTGACTTTGCCTGTGCTGCCCCTCTTCTTCAATTCTAGTTATATATTGTTCCGGTATAATTATTAAGTTAGTGGCTTAAGTTAGCATTAGTTGCTCTTTGTGACCCTATGGACTGTGGCCCACCAGACTACTCTTGTCCATGGAATTCTCCAGGCAAGGAAACTGGAGTGGGTTGCCATTTCCTTCTCCAGGGGATCTTCTCGACCCAAGGATCAAGCTCTGCATTGCAGGCAGATCCTTTACCATCTGAGCCACGAGGAAAGTTTATTTGCTCATGATTCTGTGGGACAGGAATTTGGAAGGAGGATGGTAGGAATGGCTCAGTGCATCTTTGCAGCACATGGGACCAGGTGGTACAGATCAAGTGATTGGGGGGCGGCTACATCAGTTCCACTCAGGCCATACACTGGGGCCTCTGTTCTTACTCTTGACTGGATACCTCATCTCTCAACCATGTGTCCTCTTCACAGGATCAGCTTGACCTGTCTCAGTGCACAGGGTTCTCAAGGTAGCAAGGCTTCTTAACGTGGCAACTGGCTCCTTCTAAAATGCAAAAGTGCAAAGTGCAAAAGAAAGTTTCTGGAGTTTCCTAAGGCTTCAGCCAAGAGCTGGCACAGTGTTACTCCTACTACATTTTATTAATTAAAGCCAGTCCAGATTTAGAGGGTGGACTACCCAAGGATGAGAGTGCTAGGAGGATATTTAATTGGCTCGTAACCAAAGTAATAGTCTATCCTACCCTCCAAAGTATTATTTCCAAAGCTCCTATACTCTACACAAACTGGCATGATTCCTGGCAAACTGGATGTGTTTTGGCCATGATATCTGTGAATAGCATAATTCTGTAGTGGCAGACACCATAAAGTCTCACAGATAAGATCAACTGTGCTACAGAACATGAAAAAAATTGACTAAAGACCTTAGAGAATAGGAAAGCAGAGATCATGTTGCCTCTCTCTTAATAGGACTGTGAGGTTGAACAACCATGAATAGTTTTCCAAAATCTAACTGGCCCATGGTCTCATTTCTATCAATATCTTAAGCTCACTCTATTTTAACAGAATATATTGTGAGACATAATCGCCACCATGGATTTCTATAGGATTTTCTATTTTCTATCATTTTTGTTTATTTTTTAAAAGCATTTAAACAGTGTCTGCTTAAAACATATTTGGGGGAGGGAGACAGACATCAAGAAAAAAATGGGACACATATGTGCATAGATTATGAAGACAGGGGAAGCAAAGTGATCAAGTGAAAATGAAATGAATTGCCAAGCGTCCATTTAGATAACAAGCAGGAGAGTGTTATTTACTGTTCTGTTCCATTACTGACATTTTCTTTCACACCACAGGTTGCCGTGACCCCTCATTTTGCAGCATTTCATGATCGGCATTCTGCCACATGACATTTCACTAACCACATTTCACTGAACATCTCTTAACCCTTGACATTTGGGCACCAATGATATATTGAACCTGCAACCAGAAATCTTCTCTAAGAGCAGGTAATGGTTTAGAGTCAATGAAAGGGATGGAAATGTCCTCTCTATATTTTAAAAAGACATTTTCAACATGTAATATTTTCCATTAATATTCTTTAGATTCAAGTTAAAAACATGATTTCCCCCTCTATCATGATTTTCTTTAAAAGCTGTTTAGAACAAATATCTTTTCTTTCAAGAACTATAAGTAGCTTATTAGTTTTAACTGTTCTTTGCTCAGCAGAGTCTACTTGTCAAGCAGACTTTTCCCCCAAGTTTTACTGAGGTATAATTGATAAATAAAATTATATACAGTATATACAGTTAAGTGAAAGTGAAGTCACTCAATGGTGTCTGACTCTTTGCAACCCCATGGACTGTAGCCTACCGGGCTCCTCCGTCCATGGGATTCTCCAGGCGAAAGTACTGGAGTGGGTTGCCATTTCCTTCTCCAGGGAATCTTCCCAACCCAGGGATCAAACCCAGGTCTCCCACATTGCAGGCAGACACTTTAATCTCTGAGCCACCAGGGAAGCCCATATGTAGTTAAGATATACAACTTAATGACTTGAAATACATGTATATTATTAAATAATCAAAGCTATTTAACATATCCATCACCTCAAGAAGTTTTCTTGAGCCCATTTTCTTTCCTTTTTTGTTAACTGAGAATACTTAAGACATACACTCTTAGCAAATTTCAAGTTTACAATACACTATTGTTAATTTTAATCACATTGTTGTACATTAGATCTCTGGAATGTAACCAAATAGACTCTGATTCAGAATTTTTATTTGTAAATTTCCTGTGTATTCTACAATTTTTTTTAAGTTGGGTTATAATTTAATTTTATTAAAATTTTAATTTTCCTGTTGAATTTCTATGTAATCATTAGAAATCCAACTAACTTTCATTTCTTCCTCAAATAGCTGACACTACTTGCTGACCAACTATATAAAAAACTGGCAAACTTCAGCTCATGGGCCAGTTACAACCCACTCCTCTTGTCAATGGGCTTCTCCAAGCAAGAATATTGGAGTGGATTGCCATGCCCTCCTCTATGGGATCTTCCCGACTCAGGGATCGAACCTGTGCCTCTGACTTCTCCTGCATTGGCAGGCGGGGTCTTTACCACCAGCATCACCTAGGAATTTGGTGAAGTGGGTCAAAAGGTACAAACTTCCAGTTATAAGATAAATAAATAATTGGTATGCAATATACAACATGATGACTGTAGTTAGCAATGCTCTATGGTGTATCTGCAAGTTTCTAAGACAGTAAATCCCAAAAGTTCTCACCACAATAAAAAAAACATAACTTTTTTGCAACTACATGAGTTGATGGATGCCAACTAAACTTATTGTGGTAATTATTCACATATGTACATACATATATGTACACACACACATACGCACACACACACACATACGCACACACACACATACACACACACACATATATACACACACATATATATATATTCCATAGGGTCGAAAAGAATCAGACACGACTGAAGAAACTTAGCACATACACACACAGACACGTATATACATGTTAAGTCATTACACTGTACACCTTAAACTTATAGTGCTGTATGTCAATTATATATCAATAAAATTGGGAGAAAAAAAAGCAAATGTTATTGATTTGAACCAGATTGTTTACATAAGAGAAGAACTTGTATGTTTTCAAAAAATAATATCTTCTTGACATTTGGTTGTTTTGTTAGTTATCTATGTCTGCATAGTACAAATTACCCCCAGAATGTAGCAGCTTAAGCCAACAAACGTGACGCTGGGAAAGCTGGCATGGCTTATCTAGGTGCACTGGTTCAGAAGGCTGCAATCAAGCTGCTAGGCAGGATGACAGGCTTATTTCCAAACCCGCTCATGTTGCAGTTAGAAGGTCTCAGTTTCTCCAGGAAAGCTTACAGCACTGCAGGTGACTTCACTCAGAGCAAGAGATCACAAGAGAGGCCATCACAGATGCTGTGTTTCAAGCTGCTCTCATGGAAAAATCCATATGACTAGGAGCTAATGCCAATGGCCAGCAGTCTGTGAAGCCACCTGAGGGCTCTTGGAAGCTTTCTCCCACAGAACCTTGTGATAACCACAGTCCCTGCCAACATACTGATTGCAGCATTGTGAAAGACACAGAGCTATGAACAAACATCATCCAAAGAACATTTGTACTGCTATATCACATATTAAACAAAAAAAAAGACTGTAAGGCAAAAAATATAACCATAAACTAAAAGAGGCCTGTCATAGTAAAATAAAGGCTTAATTCACCAGGAAGACAAATAATTCCAAATTTTCATGCCCCTGTCTTACATAGCCTCATTAAATATAAAGCAAAATTTAATACAAATAGAAAGAAAGATGGGCAAATGCGCAATTATAATGGGTCAAAGTTATATACTTTTGTCAGTAATTGAGCAGATCAAAAATTAGCTGAGACATAACAATGTTAATACTATGTCATTAGCAAAACTGACCTAATGAAAATGTAGAGAATACCTCACAGAACAGTTATTGTTTCCAGGTATAGAAAGAACATTTTAAAAATTCACCATATGTCATGCCATTAAGTTAGTCTGAACAGATTTCAAAGACTGAAAGAAAAAAATATATATATATATTTTAAATCTCAGCTCAATTACAGTATAAATGGAAAAACTCAACACTATGGACTCACTATTATGAATTTCACGTTCTAGAATACTATTTCTTTACTATTTGTTGTTGTTGTCCAGTTGCTTAGTCATGTCCAATTCTCACAACCCCATGGCCTGCAGCGCTCCAGGCCTCCCTGTCCCTCACCATCTCCTGGAGTTTGCCCAAGTTCACGTCCATTGTATTGGTGATGCCATCCAACCATCTCGTTCTCTGACACCCTCTTCTCCTTCTGCCCTCAATCTTTCCCAGCATCAGGAACCTTCCCAATGAGTCGGCTGTTATATCGGGTAACCATAACACTGGAGCTTCAGCTTCAGCATCAGTCCTTCCAATGAGTATTCTATTCTATCTCTATCATTTATTTTACCTTTTCCTCTACTAGAGGTTAGAGAGATTTAACTTTTGGGTTTCTCTCCGCCTGCTTTTTATTTTTGCTGATGCATCCATCCCCAACCACCTACAACAGTGTCTGGAACATAGTGATATTCAATATATATATTTGTTTGCATTGATGTTGATTGTTAGGGTCCAAAAGAGAAGTTAAACGTCACCTAGAAAAACACCCCTCCCCTCAATGTTTGGTTTCTTGAGTTATGGTTGAGCACGTAGTAACTGAGTGATTAAAGCAGGGGTACTGAGGAAGGAGTATGGTCTTCAGGGGCTTCCCTAGTGGTGTCTCAGCAATAAAAAATCCAACAGATAACACAGGAGATGCAGGTTTGATCCCTGCGTTGGGAAGAGCCCCTGGAGAAGGGAATGCCCACCCACTCCTGTATTCTCCTCTGGAGAATCGCAAGGACAGAGGGGCCTGGCAGGATACAGTCCATGGAGTCGCAAGAGTCGGATATGATGGAGCCACTAAACGACAACAGCATGGTCTTCCAGGCGTAGTTGGACAAAGGGGAGAGGCAAGGGAGACAGCTGCAGAACACGATGGGGCCAACACAGAGCTGGCAGTGAGGCACCGAGGCAGCCCTGAGGACGCCTCGCTCAACTGAGGCTCGGGCCTCGGCTCCTCTGCCACTTAAACAGCTGAAGGAGTGTAGGTAAAAGCGAAGATTACACTCGATTATACACGACATGGTCTTTGCAGATTTATTCTAATTTCTCTCTTGATTCAGTTCAGTTCAGTTCAGTCGCTCAGTCGTGTCCGACTCTTTGCAACCCCATGAATCGCAGCACGCCAGGCCCCCCTGTCCATCACCAACTCCCGGAGTTCACTCAGACTCACGTCCATCGAGTCGGTGATGCCATCCAGCCATCTCATCCTCTGTCATCCCCTTCTCCTCCTGCCCCCAATCCCTCCCAGCATCAGTCTTTTCCAATGAGTCAACTCTTCACATGAGGTGGCCAAAGTACTGGAATGTCAGCTTTAGCATCATTTAGCTGTGTCTAATACACTGTTCAACTTCCACTGAATTCTTAATTTTACATTTGAAATTTTTCAGTTTTAGAACTGCTACTTTGGTCTTACTTAGTTTCCAATCATATGTGTGAATTGTGTATTTTGTGTTTTATTTCCTTAAGCATATTAAGCAAACTTAACTTTTTAAATTTTTATTTTATATTGGACTATAGTTGATTTACAACGTTGAGTTATTGTCAGGTACACAGCAAAGTGATTCAATTATACATAAACACATATCTTTTTTTTTTTCAAATTGTTTTCCATTTAGGTTATTACAGAATATTGAGCAGAGTTCCCTGTGTTATACAGTAAGTCATTGTTGGTTATCTATTTTAAATATAATATGTAGTGTGTGTATGTCAATCCCAAAGTGTTAGATGGTGTTGAGAACTATTATCTGAATCCCTTCTGATTCTGTTTCAATTTTCTTCTGTCTTGTTATTTTTAAAAATTTCATTCTTACATGGTTGGTTAGTTTTTACTGAGTGCCAAATATAAACAAAAACTTTTAAAGATAATTTGAAACCTGATATGATGTTATATTCCTCCAGACAGATGCAAATTCACTTTGGCAAATAAACTATTCTGGAATTCCTTAACTCAATTACAGATTAGATGATCTATAGCTGGCTTCCAAACTTGAAGAAGAAGGTTCCATTTTGTTTTCATTCTTATGTTAAGATCCCCATCCAAACTTGGAGTTCAGTACTTCCTTCCTTAGTGATCTTGAATTCCAACTTTTTTCTTAGCCTAATACATCCTGCCTATTTCTTAGCCTAATACATGGCTGTCTGAGGAGGCCTTACAAATAGCTGTGAAAAGAGGGGGAAGCAAAAGGCAAAGGAGAAAAGGAAAGATATACCCAATTGAATGCAGAGTTTCAAAGAATAGCAAGAAGAGATCAGAAAGCCTTCCTCAGTGATCAATGCAAAGAAATAGAGGAAAAGAACAGAATGGGAAAGACTAGAGATCTCTTCAAGAAAATTAAAGATACCAAGGGAACATTTCATGTAAAGATGGGCTCTATAAAGGACAGAAATGGTAGGGACCTAACAGAAGCTGAAGATATTAAGAAGAGTTGGCAAGAATACACAGAACTGTACAAAAAAGATCTTCAGGACCCAGAAAATCACGATGGTGTGATCACTCACCTAGGGCCAGACATCTTGGAATGTGAAGTCAAGTGGGCCTTAGGAAGCATCACTATGAACAAAGCTAGTGGAGGTGATGGAATGCCAGTTGAGCTATTTCAAATCCTGAAAGATGATGCTGTGAGAGTGCTGCACTCAATATGCCAGCAAATTTGGAAAACTCAGCAGTGGCCACAGGACTGGAAAAGGTCCGTTTCCATTCCAATACCAAAGAAAGGCAATGCCAAAGAATGCTCAAACTACCACACAATTGCACTCATCTCACATGCTAGTAAAGTAATGGTCAAAATTCTCCAAGCCAGGCTTCAGCAATACATGAACCATGAACTTCCAGATGTTCACGGTGGTTTTTGAAAAGGCAGAGATCAAATGCCAGCATCCGCTGCATCATAGAAAAAAGCAACAGAGTTCCAGAAAAACATCTATTTCTGCTTTATTGACTATGCCAAAGCCTTTGATTGTGTGGATCATAATAAATGGCGGAAAATTCTGAAAGAGATGGGAATACCAGACCACCTGACCTGCCTCTTGAGAAACCTATATGCAGGTCTGGAAGCAACGGTTAGAACTGGATATGGAACAACAGACTAGCTCCAAACAGGAAAAGGAGTATGTCAAGGCTGTATATTGTCACCCTGCTTATTTAACTTATATGCAGAGTACATCATGAAAAACGCTGGGCTGGAAGAAGCACAAGCTGGAATCAAGATTGCTGGGAGAAATATCAGTAACCTCAGATATGCAGATGATACCACCCTTATGGCAGAAAGTGAAGAAAAGCCAAAAAGCCTCTTGATGAAAGTGAAAGAGGAGAGTGAAAAAGTTGGCTTAAAGCTCAACATTCAAAAACCGAAGATCATGGCATCTGGTCCCATCACTTCATGGGAGATAGATGGGGAAATAGTGGAAACAGTGGCTGACTTTATTTTTCTGGCTCCAAAATCACTGCAGATGGTGATTGTAGCCATGGAATTAAAAGATGCTTACTCCTTGGAAGGAAAGTTATGACCAACCTAGATAGCATATTCAAAAGCAGAGACATTACTTTGTCAACAAAGGTCCATCTAGTCAAGGCTATGGTTTTTCCAGTAGTCATGTATGGATGTGAGAGTTGGACTATAAAGAAGGCTGAGTGCCAAAGAATTGATGCTTTTGAACTGTAGTGTTGGAGAAGACTCTTGAGAGTCCCTTGGATTGCAAGGAGATCCAACCAGTCCATTCTAAAGGAGATCAGTCCTGGGTGTTCATTGGAAAGACTGATGTTGAAGCTGAAACTCCAATACTTTGGCCACCTGATGCTAAGAGCTGACTCATTGGAAAAGACTCTGATGCTGGGAAAGATTGAGGGCAGGAGAAGGGGACAACAGAGGATGAGATAGTTGGATGGCATCACTGACTCAATGGACATGGGTTTGGGTGGATTCCGGGAGTCGGTGATGGACAGAGAGGCCTGGTGTGCTGCAGTTCATGGGGTCGCCAAGAGTTGGACACAACTGAGTGACTGAACTGAACTGATACATCCTGTTGAAAGTCCTTCTCATCTTCGTCTACACCCTTCACACTTCTATGGCAATCAATTAATGCTCCTTGGGGACGAGTGTCCCCAAATGTC
Source organism: Capra hircus (assembly GCF_001704415.2). Lineage (NCBI taxonomy): Eukaryota > Metazoa > Chordata > Mammalia > Artiodactyla > Bovidae > Capra > Capra hircus. The sequence continues at coordinate 109,507,347 of NC_030811.1, forward strand.
AAATTCACCTCTGGGTTTTTTTCTTGGTCACGATGTTTGCTCCATAACTCTCCTTTGCCTGATACCTTTACATAGGATGCTTTTTGATAATTTGACCAGCTTTGTAAGTTTTTCTCTGTGGAGGACTGGCACAAATGACAAATTCTTCCATTCCAGGGGCTGGAACCACATTCACTTGACCTTCTGGCACAATATCACTTCAAGATTCTGGCACAAATTCATGGAAATTATTGTGAATCAAATCACAATTATTACTTGATATTTGACTCTTGTCTATTCTGATAGATTGCTTCTCAGAGAAGACAATTTTAATTACACAAATAAAACATAAGACAGCTTCCTATATGGAAGAACTTCTCAAACCTCTCATAACTGACTAAGTTATCACAGGGCATCTGGAGTGGAGACTTGGTATTAAAGGTATCCTAAGAAGTCTAGTCTTGACCATGTGTCTTCCATTTATTCTTCCTCATCTCTCTCGATTCTAACAATCCTTTCTCTTTATACCTTAGAAACATGGAGGGCTAGTGTTATATCTGCCACATGGGTTCTCTTTCCCGCTTGCCACCACCACCTTCAATGTCCCCTCTTATCTGCGTCTGACTCTTTACATAGTCCCATATGGGATGACTGCAAGAGAACCTGGTTGACACTCTTCAGCACGTAAGCATACAGGGTTATGGGCCAGATCGTATTCTGTCTCGTGACTTCCAGAAGGAGAGAATTTCTGATGTTGGCCTGTAAGGTTCAGAAATTTGTCTGGGCATCACTTTCTATGTGGGAGTGTGCCTGCCTCTGTAAGCGTGTGATAGCAATTAACATTTTTGACATTGATACTGATTAGGAGTACAAGGAAACTGGCAGAATGAACCGAAGAAAAATTTTTATTTGTTTAGTTTGCACAAAATTAATACTAATTACTGTCATTTCCATGACCTACTTACCATTTATCCTTAATTACAATGTAGCAAAATAATAATTATGTGTGATTAAACATGCTTTAGATTTATTTTACTTTTTTAAAATATAAAAGGAAAAACTCTGCATATCAGCCTTAAAAATAATAATATCTGGTGATTAAAAATGGATCCAAATTAAAAGTGATAACTCAAATTTTACCATTTTGGTTGCTTTTCTCACATGCAGGACATATTCTATGACCTTTCAAGTAGGAGCTTGATATGAGAAAAGCACTTAGGAAGTCTGGGGTTGGCTATCACATGCATGAAATGACTTCAGCCTCTTGCAAATGATCCCAGTTCCCCTATATTTCCATGATTGTCTGAGAATGCCCCATGTATGTGCTTATAAATAAGCAAGATCAGTGCTTTGCTGGGCTCCACAGTCCTAGTCAGGGCTTATCCCTGGACTATGCCTGTACCCTGCTTGACATAGCATCCTTTCCAAGTATTGGACCATGACCTCTGACATTGCCACCCTCGGCATCATGTTATCTGCTGGAGTTTTATCAGACTCATCAGGGTAAGAGAATTCTGCTTGCACCCCCAGATGTTTTACAGAATTTTGGGCGGAACAGATTTGTTCATGTCTTTATTATAGCCTCCTTATTCTGCATAAGACTCTTACATGGAAGTACTGGGGAGCTGGACTGAAAAACAAGTCTGAATGGTAGACACCATGCCATATTCATAATCACCTCTTTTTCCCTAATGATTACGTCTTTGATGCATGTTAGTCTTTCCAACGGAGAAGGCAATGGCACCCCACTCCAGTACTCTTGCCTGGACAATCCCATGGATGGCGGAGCCTGGTAGGCTGCAGTCCATGGGGTCGCAAAGGTCAGACACGACTGAGCGACTTAACTGTCACCTTTCACTTTCATGCATTGGAAAAGGAAATGGCAACCCACTCCAGGGTTCTTGCCTGGAGAATCCCAGGGACGGTGGAGCCTGGTGGGTTTCCGTCTATGGGGTCGCACAGAGTCGGAAACGACTGAAGCGACTTAGCAGCAGCAGCAGCACCTTCCAAATTAAACAGATATCATTGATCATGAGCTGTCATAGCCTTTCCTCAGGTAGGCTCAGAAATGATCTGCATTGGTAAATGTGAAAAATTCTAAATTCAAGACGAAGTTGCTGCTCTACTTCAGCAATTAACGGTATGATATGTGGCACCATGAAATTGCAGTACTGACAACCTGAAGTCTTTAGGAAAGCACTGTCTCTAAGTTTATATGAAACACTCCAAAGAACGGTTGCCAGTTCAGTTCAGTTCAGTTCAGTCGCTCAGTCGTGTCCAACTCTTGGAGACCCAATGAACCACAGCACGCCAGGCCTCCCTGTCCATCACCAACTCCCGGAGTTTACTCAAACCCATGTCCATGGAGTCAGTGACGCCACCTAACCTTCGTCGTCCCCTTCTCCTCCTGCTTTCAATCTTTCCCAACATCAGGGTCTTTTCAAATGAATCAGTTCTTCTCATCAGGTGGCCAAAATATTGGAGTTTCAGCTTCATCAGTCCTTCCAATGAACACCCAGGACTGATCTCCTTTAGGATGGACTGGTTGGATCTCCTTGCAGTCCAAAGACTCTCAAGAGTCTTCTCCTAGTCTTTTTAATATGCTGTCTAGGTTGGTCGTAACTTTCCTTCCAAGGAGTAAGTGTCTTTTAATTTCATGGCTGCAATCACCATCTGCAGTGATTTTGGAGCCAGAAAAATAAAGTCAGCCACTGTTTCCACTATTTCCCCATCTATCTCCCATGAAGTGATGGGACCAGATGCCATGATCTTAGTTTTCTGAATGTTGAGCTTTAAGCCAACATTTTCACTCTCCTCTTTCACTTTCATCAAGAAGCTTTTTAGTTCCTCTTCACTTTCTGCCATAAGGGTGGTATCATCTGCATATCTGAGGTTTTTGACATTTCTCCCAGCAATCTTGATTCCACCCTGTGCTTCTTCCAGCCCAGCATTTCTCATGACATGCTCTGCATATAAGTTAAATAAGCAGGGTGACAATATACAACCTTGACATACTTTTCCTATTTGAAACCAGTCTGTTGTTGCATGTCCAGTTCTAACTGTTGCTTCCTGACCTGCATATAGATTTCTCAAGAGGCAGGTCAGATGGTCTGGTATTCCCATCTCTTTCAAAATTTTCCACAGTTTATTGTGATCCACACAGTCAAAGGCTTTGGCATAGTCAATAAAGCAGAGATAGATGTTTTTCTTGGAACTCTCTTGCTTTTTTGATGATCCAGTGGTTGTTGGCAATTTGATCTCTGGTTCCTCTGCCTTTTTAAAAATCAGCTTGAACATCTGGAAGCTCACGGTTCATGTATTGCTGAAGCCTGGCTTAGAGAATTTTGACCATTGCTTTACTAGCGTGTGAGATGAGTGCAATTGTGTGGTAGTTTGAGCATTCTTTGGCATTGCCTTTCTTTGGGACTAGAATGAAAAGTGACCTTTTCCAGTCCTGCGGCCACTGTTGAGTTTTCCAAATTTGCTGACTTATTGATTGCAGCACTTTCATAGCATCATCTCTTAGAATTTGAAATGGCTCAACTTGAATTCCATTACCTCCACTAGCTTTGTTCGTAGTGATGCTTTCTAAGGCCCACTTGACTTCACATTCCAGGATGTCTGGCTCTAGGTGAGTGATCACAGCATCATGATGAAGATCTATTTTGTACAGTTCTTCTGTGTATTCTTGCCACCTCTTCTTAATATCTTCTGCTTCTGTTAGGTCCCTACCATTTCTGTCCTTTATTGAGCCCATCTTTGCATGAAATGTTCCCTTGGTATCTCTGATTTTCTTGAAGAGATCTCTACTCTTTCCTGTTCTATTGTTTTCTTCTATTTCCTTGCACTGATCACTGAGGGAGGCTTTGTTATCTCTCCTTTCTATTCTTTGAAACTCTGCATTCAAATGGGTATATCTTTCCTTTTCTCCTTTGCTTTACACTTCTCTTCTTTTGACAGCTATGGTTGCCAGAGGCAAAGTATATATTTGCCATATTGTGCCATAATCAGTAGAGTGTACACAAGATCAAAGTGCATTTGAGTTGCATGTTTCAATTCATTTACTAGTAAGAATTTGTGCTAACACGTGGATCACAAAGCACATCTTTTTGTTTGTTTTTAACTTCTATAACCATGAACCCAGTGTACAGTGGGTCCTCACTAGGTACTAGTTAAAGATGAAATTAGAAAAAAGTGAGCTTCCCATTTGGGATGAACTTTCTAGCTTTATTAATGTTTTCAGATGGTAATTTAAAAATCTTTAAATCAGAAAGCCTGGAAAATGTCTTTTTTGGTCAGGTCTGTCACTAAAAGAGGGTTTAGGATCTGTCCCACAGTGTATCTCGTTCAACAACAGAGGTAATTCTTACAGCAGCTGACACAATGACAATTATTTCTGTAAAAATCTTTTCTGTTCAAAGTTCTGGAATAAGTACATTTAAGCAATATACATTTTTTTCTTGAGTAAAGTCCAAATTGCCCTTCAAAGCTAACTTTAAAAATGCCCTAAAAAGGACCAATCTTCTAAATGCATAACACTTTTTGAAAACTGTGATGGCAGACTGAAATGATAGCAAAATTTACTTGGGAAAATATAGGAAGCAAGTGTTATGTTATAAAAATGGAATTTTCCATTGGCTTTGTAAGGTATACCTGACAAATAAAAATTGCATATATTTAAGGTATACAATGTGTTGTTTTGATATATGTATATACTGTGAAATGATTATCACAGTCAAGTTAATTAACCTATCTACCTACTCACATGGTCGTCTTTGTGTGTGTGCATAGTGAGAACACTTAAGATTTAATCTTTCAGCAAATTTCAAGTATACAGTACAGTTTTATTGACATAGTTACCAAGCTGTACATTAGATCTCCAAAACTCATTCATCCTGCACAAGTAAAATTTTATCCTTTAACCAGTATCTTCCAGTTTCCCCAACTCTTAGTCCCCAACAACCACCATCCTATTCTGTTTCTGAGTTCTGTTGTTTTAGATTTTACATGTAAGTGAATGGCTTATTTCTCTCTGTGTCTGGCTTATTTCACTTTGTATGATATCCTTTAAGTTCATCCATGTTGTTGCAAAAGGCAAGAATTCCTTCTTTTTGGAGGCTGAATAATATTCTATTATATATACCATATATTACATATATTATATAGTATATGTTTCATAATATGCTATTATATATGTATATATATATATATATATATATATATATATAATATACCACATTTTCTTTATCCATTGATATGATTTGGGTTTAGAATGATTGAATTTTACAGATCTTTTCCAGGACATTTTGCATGCACTGATAAAGTGGTGAAAAGGAGAGAGAATTCTGGAATAAATGCAAATCTCCTGTCTATTTAGGTCAGTGCTAGCTCCCCTGAAGTTACTGATATAACTGTGATGAAAAAGTTCCAAGATCATAATTTAATCTTACTGCAAATTTTTAAAAATTTCTTCCTTGCAGGAAATTACAGCAGAAATGTAGGAACTGGTATAAATCAATTCATTTGCTCTAAATATTGTTGGCAGTTACCAGGATACAGCATAGCTTTATGAATTAGATTATTAAACTTTTCCTTGAACCAGATTAATTTAATATTTTAGCATTTGAGAGATTTGCAATCTTTGATGATCTGCCAACTCTGTTGGTGACATACTTCATACTTTTTGGTATTTCTCCATAGTGATGTCAGTTCTCATGGCTGTACAGATAATGTTAGATGTCTTTGAATTTTCTTGAGAGCCCCTTGGACAGCAAGGAGATCAAACCAGTCAATCCTAATGGAAATCAACACTGAATATTCATTGGAAGGACTGATGCTGAGGCTGAAGCTCAAATGCTTCACCTGATGTGAAGGGCCAACACTCTGGAAAAGACTCCGATGCTGGGAAAGATTGAGGGCAGGAGAAGAAGGGGACAACAGAGGAAGAGATGGTTGAATGGCATCAACGACACAATGGACATGATTTTAAGCAAACTCCGGGAGATAGTAAAGGACAGGGAAGCCGGAAGTGCTGCACCCCATGGTATCACAAAGAGCCAGACATGACTTAGTGACTGAACAAAAACAAAATCTTTATATATTTGGGAATATATTATAAGTTCCTTCTCACAGGATGTCATTTGATTCCATTTCCAAAAATACATATGTTGACTCTTTTTTGATATAGTGAAAATATCTCAAGTCATACATACCTGAGAAATCAAGAAATGAAATATGTAATGGTTTTTTTCTAAAAACTATCAACTCATAGACACCTTTCTTCTGTTGTTAAAAACAATATCATAAGGTCTAGTCAACTGATATAGGTCACAAAAAACCATCGAAATTTGATGATGCTTTAGATTACCTTGCAAAGAAAAAAAATATGGCCAGACCTGTTTACTCTCAAGTTTGAATAGTGCTTGCTCCAATTCTGAAGGAAGTGCAGACATCTGCCATCACCCCTGAGTCTTCAGACAGATGCCAAAAATTTCCTGTGTCATTTTTGTGCCTCTATTCTGCTTCTACTTGTTAGGCAGAAGTTCTAGAACAGCCAGGCATGAATGTACTTATTAAACCAGTGGTTCTCAATTCCTAGCTACACATTAAAATCATATACCAGGAAAGTGCTTACAAAATAGCAATTCCTAAATACCATCTTAAGATAACTCCACAAGAATTGGTTGGAGGTAGAGCCTAAAAAGGGCTTTCTTGGTGACTCAGTGGTAAAGAATCCACCTGCTAATGCACGAGAAACAGGTTCGACCCCTGGGTCAGGAAAATCCTCTGGAGAAGGAAATGGCAACCCATTCCAGTATTCTTGCCAGGGAAATACCATGGACAGAGGAGCCAGGCAAGCTATAGTCCATAAGGTCACAAAGAGTCGGACATGACTAAACAACAACAACGAGACCAACTAAACAACAACAACATCAACAACAAGAGCCTGAAGAAATAGAGTTTTTAATATCACCTTGAGAATGCTCAAACTACTGCACAATTGCACTTATCTCACACGCTAGTAAAGTAATGCTTAAAATTCTCCAAGCCAGGCTTCAGCAATACATGAACCATGAATTTCCTGATGTTCAAGCTGGTTTTAGAAAAGGCAGAGGAACCAGAGATCAAATTGCCAACATCCGCTGGATCATGGAAAAAGCAGGAGAGTTCCAGAAAAACATCTATCTCTGCTTTATTGACTATGCCAAAGCCTTTGACTGTGTGGATCACAAAAAACTGTGGAAAATTCTGAGAGAGATGGGAATACCAGACCACCTGATCTGCCTCTTGAGAAATCTGTATGTAGGTCAGGAAGCAACAGTTAGAACTGGACATGCAACAACAGACTGGTTTCAAATAGGAAAAGGAATACGTCAAGGCTGTATATTGTCACCCTGCTTATTTAACTTATATGCAGAGTACATCATGAGAAATGCTGGACAGGAAGAAACATAAGCTGGAATCAAGATTCCCAGGAGAAATGTCAATAACCTCAGACATGCAGATGACACCACCCTTATGGCAGAAAGTGAAGATGAACTAAAAAGCCTCTTGATGAAAGTGAAAGAGAAAAGTGAAAAAGTTGGCTTAAAGCTCAACATTCAGAAAACGAAGATCATGGCATCTGGTCCCATCACTTCATGGGAAGTAGATGGGGAAACAGTGTCAGACTTTATTTTGGGGGGCTCCAAAATCACTGCAGATGGTGACTGCAGCCATGAAATTAAAAGACGCTTACTCCTTGGAAGAAAAGTTATGCCCAACCTAGATAGCATATTCAAAAGCAGAGACATTACTTTGCCGACTAAGGTCCTTCTAGTCAAGGCTATGGTTTTTCCTGTGGTCATGTATGGATGTGAAAGTTGGACTGTGAAGAAGGCTGAGCGCCGAAGCATTGATAGTTTTGAACTGTGGTGTTGGAGAAGACTCTTGAGAGTCCCTTGGACTGCAAGGAGATCCAACCAGTCCATTCTGAAGATCAGCCCTGGGTGTTCTTTGGAAGGAATGATGCTAAAGCGGAAACTCCAGGACTATGGCCACCTCATGCAAAGAGTTGACTCATTGGAAAAGACTCTGATGCTGGGAAGGATTGAGGGCAGGAGGAGAAGGGATGACAGAGGATGAGATGGCTGGATGGCAATACTGACTCGATGGACGTGAGTCAGAATGAACTCCGGGAGTTGGTGATGGACAGGGAGGCCTGGTGTGCTGCGATTCACTGGGTTGCAAAGAGTCGGACATGACTGAGTGACTGAACTGAACAGAACTGAATATCACCTTGAGTAATCCTCTTGTGGATACAATAATGGGAATCCCTGCTTTAGGTGACACTATTCAGGTGGGGAGGAATGATTAGAGTTCCTCATACCAGCTCTACATATTCTTATTTCCTGGCACTTTCCATTCCCTTGAATGAAGTGTGGCCATATCACCAGCTTTGGCCAGTGGGCTGTAAGTAATAAATAGTCAATGGGATACTTCTGAGGTCCATTATCAAAAAGCTTTGCTTAAATAACTCTAGCTACCTCATTTTTTGGTGCCAACTTTGAAAACTCCATTGAGATGGAAGAGCTGCAAAGTAGAAGCAATCTGGATCCCTGAGCTTCTGAATAGAGAACTGCCCTGGAGAGTGTTATAGACTTTTCAAGAGATGAAAGAAAATGTTGCATTAAACTACTAATATTTCATTGTTTTATAGTGTTGTTGTTAATCATGCAGCCTAGAACCTTATTATCCAAAGTGATTCCACACGTGCAAAGCATTACCTAGGGTCTTGTTAGAAAGACAGAATCTTTGGCTTTATCCTAAAGCTACTGAATCCCAAGGAGATTTGTGTTCACATTAAGGTTTAAGAAACACTGCTTTAGCATATTCTGACTAATCTATTACCCTTTTGTGAAATATCCTGGAAGCAGAAGAATATCCAGAGGCAAAGACCAATCAGAAGAGTCTCTGGTACAGAATTATTCATTCAACCACCCATCTATCCTTCTATCCAGGAATTAAGTAAGAATGTATTGGGTTGGCCAAAAAGTTCTTTTGGGTTTTTCCATGAACTTTTTGGCCAACCCAATATTTAGGTTGGTTTGTTTTTGTTTTAAATACAATTAACTAAATGTTTAAGAAGCTATATTCAAAGGCTCTGGAAGTATAACAGTTAGCAAGTCAGTTAGGGTTGTACTTAAAAGTTAAAAAGTTACAAACAAGAAATATACCATGTTCATGGATCAGAAGAATCAATATAGTGAAAATGAGTATACTACCCAAAGCAATCTATAGATTCAATGCAATCCCTATCAAGATACCAATGGTATTTTTCAGAGAGCTAGAATAAATAATTTCACATTTGCATGGAAATTCAAAAAAACTCGAATAGCCAAAGCAATCTTGAGAAAGAAGAATGGAACTGGAGGAATCAACCTGCCTGACTTCAATCTCTACTACAAAGCCACAGACAGTCATCAAGACAGTATGGTACTGGCACAAAGACAGAAATATAGATCAATGGAACAAAATAGAAAGCCCAGAGATAAATCCACACACCTATGGACACCTTATCTTTGACAAAGGAGGCAAGAATATACAACGGAGAAAAGACAATCTCTTTAACAAGTGGTGCTGGGAAAACTGGTCATCCACTTGTAAAAGAATGAAACTAGAACACTTTCTAACACCATACACAAAAATAAACTCAAATGGATTAAAGTTCTAAATGGAAGACCAGAAACTATAAAATTCCTAGAGGAAAACACTCTCTGACATAAACCACAGTAGAATCCTCTATGATCCACATCCCATAATATTGGAAATAAAAGCAAAAATAAACAAATGGGACCTAATTAAAATTAAAAGCTTCTGCACAACAAATGAAACTATAAGCAAGGTGAAAAGACGGCCTTCAGAATGGGAGAAAATGATAGCAAATGAAGCAACTGACAAACAACTAATCTCAAAAATATACAAGCAACTCCTGCAGCTCAATTCCAGAAAAATAAATGACCCAATCAAAACATGGGCCAAAGAACTAAACAGACATTTCTCCAAAGAAGACATACAGATGGCTAACAAATACATGAAAAGATGCTCAACATCACTATCAGAGAAATGCAAATCAAAACCACAATGAGGTACCACTTCACGCCAGTCAGAATGGCTGCAATCCAAAAGTCTACAAGCAATAAATGCTGGAGAGGGTGTGGAGAAAAGGGAACCCTCTTACACTGTTGGTGGGAATGCAAACTAGTACAGCCACTATGGAGAACAGTGTGGCAATTTCTTAAAAAACTGGAAATAGAACTGTCTTATGACCCAGCAATCCCACTGCTAGGCATACACACTGAGGAAACCAGAATTGAAAGAGACAGGTGTACCCCAATGTTCATTGCAGCACTGTTTATAATAGCCAGGATATGGAAGCAACCTAGAGGTCCATCAGCAGACAAGTGGATAAGAAAGCTGTGGTACATATACACAGTGGAGTACTACTCAGCCATTAAAAAGAGTACATTTGAATCATTTCTAATGAGGTGGATGAAACTGGAGCCTATTATACAGAGTGAAGTAAATCAGAAAGATAAACACCAATATAGTATACTAACACATATATATGGAATTTAGAAAGATGGTAACCCTGTATGTGAGACAGTAAAAGAGACACAGATGTATAGAACAGTCTTTTGGACTCTGTGGGAGAAGGCGAAGGTGGGATGATATGGGAGAATGGCACTGAAACATGTAAATTATCATCTGTGAAATGAATCGCCAGTCCAGGTTCGATGCATGATACATGGTGCTCAAGGATGGTACACTGGGATGACACAGAAGGATGGGATGGGGAAGGAGGTGGGAGGGGGGTTCAGGATGGGAAACACATGTACACTCATGGCAGATTCATGTTGATGTATGGCAAAACCAATATTGTAAAGTAAATAAATAAATAAAACTGAAAAAAAAGTTACAAACGGAGGATAGAAACAAGTATGTAAGCAAAAATGAGTAGCCAGCGGGGGTGCTGTGATCATCAATCATCAACATACCTGGTGATATAGATGCACGTGGGAGATATAAGGGACAGTTTCCTAGATGTGATAATTGTGATAAAGTTATTAAGGGATTTGATTTAGGTCATAGCTGAATGGTCTAGTTGTTTTCTGTACTTTCTTCAATTTAAGTCTGAATTTGGCAATAAGGAGTTAATGATCTAAGCCACAGTCAGCTCCCAGTCTTGTTTTTGCTGACTGTATCGAGCTTCTCCATCTTTGGCTGCAAAGAATATAATCCTGATTTCGGTGTTGACCATCTGGTGATGTCCATGTGTAGCAGAGTACACCATGAGAAATGCTGGGCTGGAAGAAAAACACAAGCTGGAATCAAGATTGCCGGGAGAAATATCAATAAATTCAGATATGCAGATGACACCACCCTTATGGCAGAAAGCGAAGACGAACTAAAAAGCCTCTTGATGAAAGTGAAAAAGGAGAGTGAAAAAGTTGGCTTAAAGCTCAGCATTCAAAAAATGAAGATCATGGCATCTGGTCCCGTCACTTCATGGGAAATAGATGGGGAAACAGTGGAAACAGTGTGAGACTTTATTTTGGGGGGCTCCAAAATCACTGCAGAAGATGACTGCAGCCATGAAATTAAAAGATGCTTACTTCTTGGAAGGAAAGTTATGCCCAACCTAGGTAGCATATTCAAAAGCAGAGACATTATTTTGCCGACTAAGGTCCGTCTAGTCAAGGCTCTGGTTTTTCCAGTGGTTATGTATGGATGTGAGAGTTGGACTCTCAGGAAAGCTGAGTTTGAAGAATTGATGCTTTTGAACAGTGGTGTTGGAGAAGACTCTTGAGAGTCCCTTGGACTGCAAGGAGGTCCAACCGGTCCATCCTAAAGGAGATCAGTCCTGATCTCCTGATCAGTTCATTGGAAGGAGTGATGCTAAAGATGAAACTTGAATACTTTGGCCACCTCATGTGAAGAGTTGCCTCATTGGAAAAGACCCTGATGCTGGGAGGGATTAGGGGCAGGAGGAGAAGGGGACGACAGAGGATGAGATGGCTGGATGGCATCACTGACTCGATGGACATGAGTTTGAGAGAACTCCGGGAGTTGGTGATGGACAGGGAGGCCTGGTGTGCTGTGATTCATGGTGTTGCAAAGAGTTGTACATGACTGAGTGACTGAACTGAATTTAAAGTTATTAAATCTGACTGGAATACAGTGGAATTTCTGCAGGAGGATGAAGAAAGAGCAAGGATAGGTAAGCAAGGGTTCTGGGTTCTGTGCTCATACATACAAAGAAGAGCAAGAATAATTGTAAAGAGGATTAAAATAATTTTTCAGTGGTATGAATAAAGTTTGTATTCAGACCATTTAAATCTTTGTTGTTGCTGTTGTTCAGTCACTAAGTCATGTCTGACTCTTTGCGACCCCACAGACTGCAGCACACCAGCTTTCCATGTCCTTCACTCTCTTTTGGAGTTTGTTCAAACTCATGTCCATCGAGTCAGTGATAGCAACCAACCATCTTGTCCTCTGTCACCCCTTTCTCCTCTTGCCCTCAATCTTTCTCAGCAATAGGGGCTTTTCCAATGATTCAGCCCTTTGTTCAGTTGCAAGAACTCAAGAAGGGTTGGTCCAATGACGAAGATCAGTGAGTTTAGCAAAGATGTAAATACCATTTCATGCTCCTGCCTAGTTTTTTCCATTTCAGGTGTCAAGCAGAGAACGTTTCTAACTTTTCATTGACATCAAAGCATTCTGACCTATGCTTGCTGTCCTTACATCTGGTGAATTGGTAGATGAGCACCTCTTTCTTCTGAAATCCTGAGGGGCTTTTCACAAGACATGCATTAAATGGCATGTTAATATAGCACATATTGAAATGGAAATGGACAAATACCTTATTAAACAAATTGGCCTTTCAGTTCAGTTCAGTACAGTCGCTCAGTCGTGTCCGACTCTTTGCGACCCAATGAATTGCAGCATGCCAGGCCTCCCTGTCCATCACCAACTCCCGGAGTTCACTCAAACTCATGTCCATCGAGTCAGTGATGCCATCCAGCCATCTCATCCTCAGTCGTCCCCTTCTTCTCCTGCCCCCAATCCCTCCCAGCATCAGAGTCTTTTCCAGTGACTCAACTCTTCGCATGAGGTGGCCAAAGTCCTGGAGTTTCCACTTTAGCATCATTCCTTCCAAAGAACACCCAGGGCTGATCTCCTTCAGCATGGACTGGTTGGATCTCCTTGCAGTCCAAGGGACTCTCAAGAGTCTTCTCCAACACCACAGTTCAAAAGCATCAATTCCTTGGCGCTCAGCCTTCTTCACAGTCCAACTCTCACATCCATACATGACCACAGGAAAAACCATAGCCTTGACTAGAAGGACCTTAGTCGGCAAAGTAATGTCTCTGCTTTTGAATATGCTATCTAGGTTGGGCATAACTTTTCTTCTAAGGAGTAAGCGTCTTTTAATTTCATGGTTGCAGTCACCATCTGCAGTGAATTTGGAGCCCCCCAAAATAAAGTCTGACACTGTTTCCACTGTTTCCCCATCTACTTCCCATGAAGTGATGGGACCGGATGCCATGATCTTCGTTTTCTGAATGTTGAGCTTTAAGCCAACTTTTTCACTCTCCTCTATCACTTTCATCAAGAGGCTTTTTAGTTCCTCTTCACTTTCTGCCATAAGAGTGGTGTCATCTGCATATCTGAGGTTATTGATATTTCTCCCAGCAATCTTGATTCCAGCTTATGTTTCTTCCAGTCCAGCATTTCTCATGATGTACTCTGCATATAAGTTAAATAAGCAGGGTGACAATATACAGCCTTGACGTACTCCTTTTCCTATTTGGAACCAGTCTGTTGTTGCATGTCCAGTTCTAACTGTTGCTTCCTGACCTACATACAGATTTCTCAAGAGGCAGGTCAGGTGGTCTGGTATTCCCATCTCTTTCAGAATTTTCCACAGTTTATTGTGATTCACACAGGCAAAGGCTTCGGCATAGTCAATAAAGCAGAAATAGATGTTTTCCTGGAGCTCTCCTGCTTTTTCCATGATCCAGCGGATGTTGGCAATTTGATCTCTGGTTCCTCTGCCTTTTCCAAAACCAGCTTGAACATCAGGAAATTCACGGTTCATGTATTGCTGAAGCCTGGCTTGGAGAATTTTGACCATTACTTTACTAGTGTGTGAGTTGAGTGCAATTGTGTGGTAGTTTGAGCATTCTTTGGCATTGCCTTTCTTTGGGATTGGAGTGGAAACGGACCTTTTCCAGTCCTGTGGCCACTGCTGAGTTTTCCAAATTTGCTGGCATATTGAGTGCAGCACTTTCACAGCATCATCTTTCAGGATTTGAAATAGCTCAACTGGCATTCCATCACCTCCACTAGCTTTGTTCGTAGTGATGCTTTCTAAGGCCCAGTTGACTTCACATTCCAGAATGTCTGGCTCTAGATGAGTGATCACACCATCATGGTTATCCGGGTAGTGAAGATCTTTTTTGTACAGTTCTTCTGTGTATTCTTGCCAACTCTTCTTAATATCTTCTGCTTCTGTTAGGTCCAGACCATTTCTGTCTTTTATCGAGCCCATCTTTTCATGAAATATTCCCTCGGTATCTCTAATTGTCTTTTCTTTCCCATTCTGTTGTTTTCCTTTATTTCTTTGCATTGATCGCTGAAGAAGGCTTTCTTATCTCTTCTTGCTATTCTTTGGAACTCTGCATTCAGTGCTTATATCTTTCCTTTTCTCCTTGCTTTCGCTTCTCTTCTTTTCACAGCTAGTTGTAAGGCCTCCCCAGACAGTCATTTTGCTTTTTTGCATTTCTTTTCCATGGGATGGTCCTGATCCCTGTCACCTGTACAATGTCACGAACCTCATTCCATAGTTCATCAGGCACTCTATCTATCAGATCTAGGCCCTTAAATATATTTGTCACTTCCACTGTATAATCCTAAAGGATTTGATTTAGGTCATACCTGAATGGTCTAGCAGTTTTCCCTACTTTCTTCAATTTAAGTCTGAATTTGGTAATAAGGAGTTCATGATCTGAGCCACAGTCAGCTCCTGGTCTTCTCCATCTTTGGCTGGAAAGAATATAATCTATCTGATTTTGGTGTTGACCATCTGGTGATGTCCATGTGTAGAGTCTTCTCTTGTGTTGTTGGAAGAGGGTGTTTGCTATGACCAGTGAATTTTCTTGGCATTACTAGTTTATTTAAGAAGTAGAGGCGATAAGCTTTGGAGCAATAATTTAAAAGTCTACAAGTGTTTCAATTCAGAAGGTGGATAGTGCCATAATGATGGGAACAGAAGATTCAGAATATGATATGGTTTGCACTGGGATCCAGAAACCTGGGAATTACTGGGAGGTTGTCACTGAACAGTATGGTATCTCTGTTTCAATTAACTCCCTTTCCTTAATTTGCCCATTCAAGGATTTCAGGCCAGAACAGGCATGTCCATTGATTACATGATCTTTTGTAGTTATGGATCTGATTCCTGATAACTATTTTCTAACCAGCCTTTGGGGAAATCAAACACCCTGGGTACATAGAAAAAGGAAGTTTATAGACTGTAAATTCTGGCAAACTTTGTATGAGAAAGTGAAAGTCACTCAGTCGAGTCAGGCTCTTTCCGACTCCATGAACGATACAGTCCATGGAATTCTCCAGGCCAGAATACTGGAGTGGGTAGCCTTTCCCTTCTCCAGCAGATCTTCCCAACCTGGGGTTCGAATCCAGGTCTCCCTCATTGCAGGCAGGTTCTTTACCAGCTGAGTCACAAGAGAAGCCCAAGAATACTGGAGTGGGTAGTCTATCCTTTCTCCAGCAGATCTTCCCAACCCAGGAATTGAACCACAGTCTCCTGCATTGCAGGCAGATTCTTTACCAACTGAGCTATGAGGAAAGCCCACTTTGTATGAGAGCCCTCTGTTAAATGCTGCCAGTGTATCTGTATATATCTTGACAACAGATTTAGAAGTCAAGGCCTATTATGAAATCCGAGAGTTATCCTCCATTCTGATATTGCAAGCATTTAATTAGATTAAATATTTTCAGTTATCAGGATTCAAAAATATATTTGGCAGATTTACTTGATATTTTAGCTGCCTCCCACAAATTTGGTATGCTGTCTCTTCATTATCATTTGGTTAAAATATTTTCTAATGTCTTTTGGATTATCCACAGATTATATAGAAGTGTGCTAATTTTAAATATTTGTCATTTTCCTAGGTATCATCCTGTTAGCTTCTAATAT
Source organism: Capra hircus (assembly GCF_001704415.2). Lineage (NCBI taxonomy): Eukaryota > Metazoa > Chordata > Mammalia > Artiodactyla > Bovidae > Capra > Capra hircus. The sequence continues at coordinate 109,523,587 of NC_030811.1, forward strand.
AATTTTAATGTTTTCAGAGGCCATACCCTATGATTTTAATTCTCCTAAGTTTATTGAGGCCTGTTTTCAAGTCCAGCTATTGTCTAGCTTAGTGAATGTCCACATGTACTTGAAAAGAATATGTATTGTGCCGTTGCTGGATGTAGGACTCTATAGATTTAGTAAATCATGATAGTTGTGAGTGTTGTCCAAATCACCTTTTCTTTACTCCCATCAAATTTTTAATTGGATGGTATAGCCCATTAATTTTTACTATAATCATTGATTTAGTTGGATATACAACTACTATTTTGTAATTATTTTTCTGTTTGTCACTTCTGCTTTACTGTTTTCCTGTTTCTTCTTTCTTTTCCATTTTTATATTATTAAATACCTTTTGGATTTCACTTTAATTATCTATTTTTTATCTGTACGTCTCTGTAGTAGCTTTAGTAGTTGCTCAGATTACAATACATATACTTAACTTTTCAAAGTCTGCACAGATCCTCTCCTCTCTTACTGGGACTGTAACTCACTATACAACTGAAGGTCCTTTCATTCTGTTAATCTTCTTCCCATGCTTTTTTCTCTCGACTTCAGATTGGATCATTGTTACTGATCTGTGTTCAAACTTACTATTTCTGTTTTCATCTCTGTCTTCCAAACAAGTTCATTTTGTGAACTATTTATCTTAAGCATATTGTATATTTATAAAATATCCCTCTGTTTCCTTTATCCTTTTATGTTTCTGCTAAAATGTCTTATGTTTCATTTGCTAAGTTTTTTTCTTCTTCTTCTTCTTCTTCTTCTTCTTCTTCATCTCATTGAACTTGGTTACAGGAGCAGCTTTAAAGTCTGACTAAAACTTGCAACATCAAGGTAATCTCAGGGTTGCTCTCTCTTGGCCACCTTTTCCTTTTAGCATAGTTTCTTATATGTCAAGAAAACTTGGACTGTATCTCAAACATTGTGAATGCTATATTGTAGAGGCCCTAAGTTCTGGCACACTGCTCCAAAGAGTGCTTTTGTTTTAGCAGAGAAATGACTTGGTTAGGCACAAACTCCACCTCTGACTTATCTTAGGGAGGCAGAACTCTCAAATCTCAAGTCAGTTCTGTAAACCTTAAGTGTGCTTTCTTTTCCTTTACCTTACATATGTCTGAGTGTCAGGCGAAGCTTTAGGCAAAGATCATATCCACAGTGGCTTTCCTGGCTTAGGCTCTTTTCTCTCTAGGGTCTTCCTCCTCGCTCTCTGAGATCTGTTGTTGCCTGAGCTCTGTCTCCTGGTTCTTTATTCCATAAACATGGGAGACTTTCTATAAAAGTTTTAACTGCTTGCCCCTACTCTGTCATTGTAGCTTACTCTCAGGCCACAGTTGCAGAATAAAAATCTCACATTTTATATCTCAAATTCTCATTAAATGAGAAAATGGCAATCTCTCCCCCCAAAATTTTGTTTCTTTCAATTTGGCTGCACAGAGTCCTAGTTGCAGCATGTGGGATCTAGTTCCTTGACCAGGAATCAAGCCCAGGGAGCTCAGGACCTCTGAGTTGGGAGCACAGAGTCTTAGCTCCTGGATTACCAGGGAAGTTCCTCTCTCCAAATTTTGGCTGTTTATGATCACTCCCTTGAGCCTTCAAATAGTTGTTTATATTTTTCACAGTTTAGTATTTACTAGATACTTGGTTATGAATTTGCTCTATGACATCAGAAACAGCATATTCATACTGTTTCAACTATAGAGTATCTTTTAATATTTGAAGGAACTGGCTTCTCTCACCAGCTTTGACCCTGGATTCACTCGTCTAGGTTTTAGGAAGGCTCTTTTCCTTGTAACCTCAGTTCTCTAATGAAACCAAGAAAAATCACTGATTTTCAGTTTGTTGAGCTTTCTCTTAGTGTAAGCACAGGCATGATGGCTTCCGAGCTCTTACATGTTGAGGCTTGAAACTAGAAGTCCCTATTCTGCTTACAATGTCTATTCAGTATATTATCTTTAATTCATGTTTTTGTTTTTCATACCTAAAGTTTGTTTAATTCATACTGACACTAAATTCTCTGCCTTAAATGTGTGTGTGTGTGTGGGTGTGGGTGGATGTGGGTGTGTGATTCATTTGTTGAAACATGTTGATACTTATTTCCTGTTTACTACTGCGATGTGGTTAAATGGATTCTGGGCTGCTGCTTCTGTCCATGAGAGTATCTGATGAATTTTCTGAATAAACAATAGCAAGTAATCCTAAGGGAGTGAAAAGGGTATTAGTAAAGTTTACTAAATCTCCTCCTGAAATATAACAGATTCTTAACTTCACGATCTTCCTCTTCTGGGTCCACAGTGAAGTTTCTTTAATAAAGGATGTTGGGCTTTTTTTTTTTTTTTTTTCTGTTTTTATCTAATTTTCTGAAAACACTTCATTTCCTTAGAGCCTTTTATTTCTGCCACTTCCTTCTTTGCTTCTTGCCACCCTGCCTCCAAGGAATCCCTTTCAAGGTCCCCATTTTCCCCCGAATAGTGCCTTCTTAAGGCTGTTGTTCTGGGCTTCATGCTTTTCAATTTCTTAGTGTTCACTATTTAGTAGCTAAGTGTTTTGATCAGATAGTGGCTTCCCTGGTGGCTCGGATGGTAATGAATCTGCCTGCAATGCAGGGGTTCAGTCCCTGGGTTGGGCAGATCCCCTGGACAAGGGAATGGCTACCCAGTCCAGTATTCTAGTCTGGGAAATCCTATGGCGGGCTACAGTCCATGGGGTCGCAAAGAGTAGGACATAACTGAGCAACTAACACTTTCACTTTGACCCTATGTGGGCTTCAGATTTTTCTCTACCTAAAGTTAAACTTATTTTACTTTACCAACAAAGGTCCATCTAGTCAAAGCTATGGTTTTTCCAGTAGTCATGTATGGATGTGAGAGCTGGACTATAAAGAAAGCTGAGCACCAGAGAATTGATGCTTTTGAACTGTGGTGTGGAGAAGACTCTTAGTCCCTTGGACTGCAAGAAGATCCAACCAGTCGATCCTAAAGGAAACCAGTCCTGTATATTCATTGGAAGGACTGATGCTGAAGCTGAAACTCCAATACTTTGGCCACCTGATGCAATGAACCCACTCACTGGAAAAGACCCTGATGCTGGGAAAGATTGAGGGCAGGAGGAGAAGGGGCCAACAGAGGAAGAGATGGTTGGATGGCATCACTGACTCAATGGACATGAGTTTGAGCAAGCTCTGGGAGTTGGTGATGGACAGGGAAACCTGGCGTTCTTCATTCCTTGGGGTCCTAAAGATTTGGACACGACTGAGCAACTAAACTGAATTGAACTAACTGAAAGGTAAACTTAGGATTATTTTGTCACCCATCTCCCAGTTGTGCTGGAGGAATAGCAATGGATAGTTTTATTTGCTTCTGTTTTATTCTTTGTGGTTTTATTTTAGCAAATGTGTGAAGCTGCTGAAAAACATAAGTAGCCCTCTTTCATTACAAATGGAAATGGAAAGTCTTTTACCAGTTCCCTTTATATTATTTTTCTTTAACCCTTACAATAAGCCTATGAAATAGACATTATAACTCCTGCTTTTCAGATGAGGAAACTCTGAAAGGTTAGTTTACCCACAATTACTTTTTTGGAAAGTGAAGAGAGTAAGGGTTAAATCCATTTTTAACTCTACAATTCTTAGTCACAGTATTATATCCGTTGGATAAAAATTTTTTGCCTTAGAGTATAAAGTGCTAGAATCCAAGTGCCAAAAATTTAAAATTCTGACTCCACCACATGCTAGCCATGACCTTCAGCAAATCAAGGAACTCAAGCGAGCTTAGAGAACCTCTCGCTATTCTTCCATAAAATGAGGATAGTATAGTGCTTTCCTTTAAGGAATGTCTTAATATTAGATGGAATAATCCATAGCACTTATTAAGTACTTAATGTATATTATTTTTATTATTTCCTACATGTGTTAGTCGCTCAGTCGTGTCCGGCTCTTTAAGACCCCATGGTCTGTACTTGGAAGTCTCTAGGCAAGAATACTAGAGTGGTTTGCCACTCCCTTCTCCAGGGCATCTTCCCGACTCAGGGACTGAACCCAGGTCTCCTACCTTGCAGATACATTCTTTACCATCTGAGCTACCAGGAAAGCCCCTAAAGAATATTAAGCTGGTTGAGGCTTTTCATGTTTTCAAGTATCTTTATGGTTTCTAAGTTTGAACAAATAAAAAACCACAATATGAAATATCTGACTGAAAATTTCTTGAGGCCAAATTCAAAACAAACTCTGATTTGCCAATGTTTACTCCTTACTTGAACCCACAACTGCTAATCTCATTTTAGACTTCCCCTAGGAGCTAACCATTGCTAACAGCTTCCAGATTTGAAGGTCTGGCTGCACTTTAATCACAGTGGAATGCTGCTTTCTGTCTCTGTTCATGGGACAATTTCCCTAAAGTATCCTTTTGCAATCAGATTAAATACCCTTGCTCCTAAAGGTAGTTGAATTACAGATTTTCCCACTGAAAATGATGATGTTGAAGAAAAGAAACATATCTTAAATTGGTCACACAAGAGGTATAGATTTGAACTAAATATCCCTGAGTGAAGCTAAAAGAAACATTTGAACAAAGCTACAAATTGGAATCTTCCATGATACTGATGATTATTGCTGAGAGGAGATGATTGTTTATTTAGATAGTTTATATTCTTACAACTTCTAAAATAAGTTTGAGGAAGTAAAATAAAAAATATGTCATTAGCACTATTATATAAATACGTGTGTGTTGAGTCACTCAGTCATGTCTGACTCTTTGCGATCCCATGGACTGCAGCCCTCCAGGACCCCCTGGCCATGGGATTTCTCAGGCAAGAATACTGGAGTGGGTTGCCATTCCCTTCTCCAGGGGATCTGCTCAACCCAGGGATCTAAGCCAGGTTTCCTGCACTGCAGGCAGATTCTTTACCATCTGAACAAAAGGGAAACCCATACATATACATATATATGTAACTAATGCCAAAAATATTAAAGAAAGTGGAATTATTGTACAGCCTTTCCTCTAGAACAGATTGTTTGGGTCACAAGTTGTCAGTGAAGAATCCTCTTTAAGATGATGTCTAATACTTCTTCTCATATGAGATTTCTACCCATAGACCAGCAAACTGCTCTATCAGAGCTACAAAAGAAAAGTGAGAATTTATTTTTTAAATGGAAAAATGGAACTAGTGCTCACTCTGTAGGATTCTATGCTTCAATATAATATTATGTTCATTTCAGAGCTGCTGAAAACTTGGCAGAGCAGAAAAGATTCTGATACTCTATTATATTGTAAATCTACAGTGTTTGTGAGCTTGCCTAGTCTAAAAAATCATGGGTACTTCATATAAAAGAACTATTGAGAGGACTAGGCAGCAAATGTGGTTTTCAGATTTATTTTTCAGGGAAAATATGCCTGTTCAACTGAAGTTGAATCTCTTCACTGCATCAGGAAAAATGTTCTGACTTAGCTCTATGCTCAGTGTAGATAAGTTAAATTATATTCTTCACTCCCTAAGATGCATTGTTAGATTGTGGTTTATGGAACTGTTCTGATTTCTGAACTATTATGAATAATTACACGCCAGTGCAAGGCTATTTTTACTTAATCATTTTCAGATTCCTCCCTTCATCTCTCCATTTCTAGGAATACACATATATTAAAATAATAACTACCTGCCAAGAAAATCACCTTAGAGTGAAAAGTGGGGAGGAGGCAAGAGCAGCAGGGTCATTTTAACATTTTCTGCCAATGGTAAGAAACAGCAAAAAGAGGAAAGATTACATGAATCAGGACGGCTGGGAGACCAGCCTGATGCAGCAAAGTATACCTGTCTCTATATCCAGAGACACGTCTACTTATCCTCCTGGTTCATCTCTTCCATCATTTATTCTCTTGTTCAGTCACTAAGTTGTGTCTGACTCTTTTGCGACCCCATGGATAGAAGCCTGCCAGGCTCCCCTGTCCATGGGGTTCTCCAGGCAAGAATACTGGAGTGCGTTTACCATTGCCTTCTCCAGGGGATCTTCCCAACCCAGGGATCAAACCCACGTTTCCTGCATTGGCAGGCAGATTCTTCACCGCTGAACCAACAGGAAAGCCTATATATTCCCTAGTATATTCGAACTATCAGTGACCTTACTGATAACAGTTCAGAAGTAGGGCCTGGGTCTGTTAAATATACTCAAAAGCTGCACAACTGTATCCATTATATCTCCACAACTGAGAGCCACCAGGGCACAGAGGACTGGATGAAGGCATTGATCTGTCACAATTCTAAGATTTGTGGATGCTATGAAAATTGAATTTGATAGAGCCTCAAAGGCACACATTTAATTTCTGGATAATACGTGAAGTTGGTCTAAAGTAGAGGATACTTCAGTAGAGTGAAAATTTGAAGGTGGGCAAATCAAGTCACTGACAAAAGAGGTGAGCTTATCAACCTTTTCCAAATTTTAGTTTCCTGCTGGGTGCTGTCAGCTTAGGCATCAAAGCCAGAGAACAGACTGATTTGAATTGCTTTGTGTTTGCAGCATAGTGTGGTCTGTACAGATATTTTGATAGCATTTTTTTAACATTAATTTGGCACTTAATAGTTTTTCTAAAAATAACAATACATAACCAATTTTAAAATATTGATTTAATTTAGCGTTAAAATATGTTTATATATATCAGTTCAGTTCAGTTCATTCACTCAGTCGTGTCCGACTCTTTGCGACCCCATGAATCGCAGCACGCCAGGCCTCCCTGTCCATCACCAACTCCCGGGTTCACTCAGACTCACGTCCATCGAGTCAGTGATGCCATCCAGCCATCTCATCCTCTGTCGTCCCCTTCTTCTCCTGCCCCCAATCCCTCCCAGCATCAGAGTCTTTTCCAGTGAGTCAATTCTTCACATGAGGTGGCCAAAGTCCTGGAGTTTCCACTTTAGCATCATTCCTTCCAAAGAAATTCCAGGGTTGATCTCCTTCATCATGGACTGGGTGGATCTCCTTGCAGTCCAAGGGACTCTCAAAAGTCTTCTCCAACACCACAGTTCAAAAGCATCAATTCTTCCGCGCTCAGCCTTCTTCTCAGTCCAACTCTCACAATCATACCTGACTACTGGGAAAACCATAGCCTTGACTAAACGGACCTTAGTCGGCAAAGTAATGTCTCTGCTTTTGAATATGCTATCTAGGTTGGTCATAACTTTCCTTCCAAGGAGTAAGCGTCTTTTAATTTCATGGCTGCAATCACCACCTGCAGTGATTTTGGAGCCCCCCAAAATAATCTGACACTGTTTCCACTGTTTCCCCATCTATTTCCCATGAAATGATAGGACCAGATGCCATGATCTTCGTTTTCTGAATGTTGAGCTTTAAGCCAACTTTTCGCTCTCCTCTTTCACTTTAATCAAGAGGCTTTTGAGTTCCTCTTCACTTTCTGCCATAAGGGTGGTGCCATCTGCATGTCTGAGGTTATTGATATTTCTCCCAGCAATCTTGATTCCACCTTGTGTTTCTTCCAATCCAGCATTTCTCATGATGTACTCTGCATAGAAGTTAAATAAGCAGGATGACAATATACAGCCTTGACGTACTCCTTTTCCTATTTGGAACCGGTCTGTTGTTCCATGTCCAGTTCTAACTGTTGCTTCCTGACCTGCATACAGATTTCTCAAGAGGCAGGTCAGGTGGTCTGGTATTCCCGTCTCTTGAAGAGTTTTCCACAGTTTATTGTGATCCACACAATGAAAGGCTTTGGCATAGTCAATAAAGCAGAAATAGGTGTTTTTCTGGAACTCTCTTGCTTTTTCCATGATCCAGCGGATGTTGGCAATTTGATCTCTGGTTCCTCTGCCTTTTCTAAAACCAGCGTGAACATCTGGAAGTTCACAGTTCATGTATTGCTGAAGCCTGGCTTGGAGAATTTTGACTTTTACTGTCCTAGCATGTGAGATGAGTGCAATTGTGTGGTAGTTTGAGCATTTTTTGGCATTGCCTTTCTTTGGGATTGGAATGAAAACTGACGTTTTCCAGTCCTGTGGCCACTGCTGAGTTTTCCAAATTTGCTGGCATATTGAGTGCAGCACTTTCACAGCATCATCTTTCAGGATTTGAAACAGCTCTACTGGAATACCATCACCTCCACTAGCTTTGTTCGTAGTGATGCTTTCTAAGGCCCACTTGACTTCACATTCCAGGATGTCTGGCTCTAGGTGCGTGATCACACCATCATGATTATCTGGTTGTGAAGATCTATTTTGTACAGTTCTTCTGTGTATTCTTACCACCTCTTCTTAATATCTTCTGCTTCTGTTAGGTCCAGACCATTTCTGTCCTTTATCGAGCCCATCTTTGCATGAAATGTTCCCCTAGTATCTCTAATTTTCTTGAAGAGATCTCTAGTCTTCCCCATTCTCTTGTTTTCCTCTATTTCGTTGCATTGATTGCTGAGGAAGGCTTTCTTATCTCTTCTTGCTATTCTTTGGCACTCTGCATTCAGATGCTTATATCTTTCCTTTTCTCCTTGGCTTTTCACTTCTCTTCTTTTCACAGCTATTTGTAAGGCTTCCCCAGACAGCCATTTTGCTTTTTTGCATTTCTTTTCCATGGAGATGGTCTTGGTCCCTGTCTCCTGTACAATGTCACGAACCTCATTCCATAGTTCATCAGGCACTCTATCAGATCTAGGCCCTTAAATATATTTGTCACTTCCACTGTATAATCATAAGGGATTTGATTTACATCATACCTGAATGGTCTAGTGGTTTTCCCTGCTTTCTTCAATTTCAAGCTGAATTTGGTAATAAGGAGTTCATGATCTGAGCCACAGTCAGCTCCTGGTCTTGTTTTTGTTGACTGTATAGAGCTTCTCCATCATTTGCTGCAGAGAATATAATCTATCTGATTTTGGTGTTGACCATCTGGTGATGTCCATGTGTAGAGTCTTCTCTTGTGTTGTTGGAAGGGGGTGTTTGCTATGACCAGCCCATTCTCTTGGCAAAACTCTATTAGTCTTTGCCCTGCTTCATTCTGCATTCCAAGGCCAAATTTGCCTGTTACTCCAGGTGTTTCTTGACTTCCTACTTTTGCATTCCAGTCCCCTATAATGAAAAGGACATCTTTTTTGGGTGTTAGTTCTAAAAGATCTTGTAGGTCTTCATAGAACTGTTCAACTTCAGCTTCTTCAGCGTTACTGGTTGGGGCATAGGCTTGGATTACCGTGATATTGAATGGTTTGCCTTGGACGCAAACAGAGATCAGTTTGTCGTTTTTGAGATGGCATCCAAGTACTGCATTTCGGACTCTTTTGTTGACCATGATGGCTGCTCCATTTCTTCTAAGGGATTCCTGCCTGCAGTAGTAGATATAATGGTCATCTGAGTTAAATTCACCCTTTCCAGTCCACTTTAGTTCACTGATTCCTAGAATGTCGATGTTCATTCTTGCCATCTGCTGTTTGACCGCTTCTAATTGCCTTGATTCATGGACCTGACATTCCAGGTTCCTACGCAATACTGCTCTTTACAGCATCGGACCTTGCTTCAATCACCAGTCACATCCACAGCTGGGTATTGTTTTTGCTTTGGCTCCATCCCTTCATTCTTTCTGGAGTTATTTCTCCACTGACCTCCAGTAGCACATTGGGCACCTACTGACCTGGGGAGTTCCTCTTTCAGTATCCTATCATTTTGCCTTTTCATACTGTTCATGGAGTTCTCAAGGCAAGAATACTGAAGTGGTTTGCCATTCCCTTCTCCAGTGGACCACATTCTGTCAGACCTCTCCATCATGACCCGCCCGTCTTGCGTTGCCCTGCAGGCATGGCTTAGTTTCATTGAGTTAAACAAGGCTGTGGTCCTAGTGTGGTTAGACTAGTTTTCTGTGAGTATGGTTTCAGCATGTCTGCCCTCTGATGCCCTCTTGCAACACCTACCATCTTACTTGGGTTTTTCTTATCTTGAGCATGGGGTATCTCTTCACGGCTGCTCCAGCAAAGCACAGCCGCTGCTCCTTACCTTGGATGAGGGGTATCTCCTTCTGCCACCCTTCCTGACCTTCAACATGGGATGGCTCCTCTAGGCCCTCCTGCGCCCGCACAGCCACCACCCCTTGGACGTGGGGTTGCTCCTCCCGGCCACCGCCCCTGGCCTCAGACTCAGGTTGGGTCCTCCCGGCCGCCGTCCCTGACCTCGGATGTGGGGTAGCTTTCGGCCACACTTAAGTGCGCCGGGCACCACCGCCACTGCCTTACATATATAAAACATTATATATAGGATATATGTATAATACATACTTTTATATTTTTTTTCAGTGTAACAGATCTACATTTAAAGGCACTATTAGCATTTTAGCAATACATTGTTAGTGGGGTAAATGATATGAAAGAAATAAAGATCAATTCGACATGTTCTTTGCCATATTACTAGGAAGATTTTAAAAATTATCTAAATGTCCCCAAACTTGCAAAACTCTGCCTAAAAAGACTTAACTTTTTATATATAGATTATTGTGACCTATTTGTGTGAAGGTACCTCCACCAAGTGTACAAGCATTTCTGGAGAATTTCTAAGCCACACATTTGTTCTGAAACAAATCCCTCAATTCACATTCTCATTTCTGTTCTGTTGTGATGCTGGTTACATTTAGCAGCCTGGCACTCAGTCACAGCTTATCTGAGAGAGGTGACATGCTCTCCAGCGTCCAAATATTTACTCCAAGGTCAAGTAAATATTTGCCTGGTCAACCTTTTTCCTTCTTAAAATTTCAATCACATGTAACTTTAATTCAAGGATGATGATTAAATTGGAATGTTTTGTACTGTGAAGAAGCCATGTGGCGTACTCATTCATTTTTCTCTCTCTCCGTATATACATACATATGTATACATATACACAAACATATATAGTTTCTGTATTTATAACTTCTATATGCAGTTTACATATGGAAATATTTATAGCTTATATACAAAATAAGTGTGTATATAAATGAAAAAATGAATACATATAGTTTGCATATAATTTAAAATGTATATTATATACAGATTCTTTCTATATGTATAGCTTCTAGCACGTTAGAGTGAAAAGGGGCGAGGCAGTAAGACACATGATTATGTGCTCAAGGAGCACAGGTCATGAAAGGACTGTAGATAAACATAAATGACCATGATATCAATAGACAGGCTACTTTGTGTAAGGAATACAAATAAAATTATATGGATATCAGAATCAGGAGAAATTACTTCCAGCTGAAGGACTCATAGACAAGGTGACAGAATAATTCATAACATAAACTTGCACACTTTTAGGAATGAAAGGGAGAGCATCCACAATAATGCCAGGAAAAGAGGAGTTAACTAGGATTGTTGCAGGCAAACCCGGAGAGATGAGTCACCTTGGAGGGAGCATGTTAGAAAAGAGATATCATTTCTTTTAAAGATTGAAAAATGGCTAGAAGTTCAGCAAACAGAATAGGGCAAGGCTCACATAGAAGCAACACCAAAAGCAAAGTCATAGACGTGATTTTTAAAATATGGATTTTTTTTTAAGTCAAAGATGATAAATTTATATACTGAAAGAACCAGCAAATATAGGTGATATTTGGGGACCTTAGAAGGAATCAGTTGCCACGATCAAACTGGGTAATTCAATAAAGTGACTATTTACAGATATGAATGCAGGTTTACAAAACAAATTTTCCACACCAACAACAACTCTAAGCCTGAAGTGGCAAAGGGAATTGGGAGGTTCTGGACCCTGATGAGGGTTGTTTGATAGGACCTGTGACTTTCAAGGACCATCACCACTTGCAGTGACCTAGAATAGAGAGGATGCTACTGGAACAAATACCCCAAGTCACTCCCCTCACACCCACGGAGCTCTTGCTGTTACATTTCACCGGCCAAATCTAAATGAAAGCCAGCAGGTTGACACCATACTGTCCGTCTACCTGGGACACAATGCAGGGTGGAGAAGGGTGGGAAATAGATTTGGAGGTGCAAGGAGAACATACCTAAAATAGATACAACCAGAATCAAGTTCACTGATTCATGCTGAGGTTTGACAGAAACCAACAAAATTCTGTAAAGCAACACCCGTGGTGGATTCATGTCAATGTATGGCAAAACCAATAAAGTATTGTAAAGCAAAATAAAGTAAAAAAAAATTAATTAAAAAAATAAGGGAGAAGTTGAAAAGTTGATTTTGAATATAGATAGATCCAGGAAAAAAAATATAGAATCAAACTTTGGGAAAGATCAAAATTCTTTTGGAACCAACTAAATAATGTCCAGGCGATAGAAAAGGACAGGGAAGCTTGGTGTGCTGCAGTCCATGGGGTTGCAAAGAGTTGGACGTGACTTAGTGACTGGACAACAACAAATAGACATTAATACATTTGCTGATGTATTAATAAATACAAGAAGTCTCTTCTACCTTTTGAGGTCTGGACTGATTTTCTATGGCACAATGTTTTTATATAATGTTTGTAATGGTGACTTCAATGATTACTAGTTCAAACAGATTTGTATAGCTCCTTCATATGTGTGTATCAATGAATGAATGTATATAAAACAGAAACACCTCCTGAAAAAATGAAAATTTAAAGACTTTCTCCTAAGATAGATTCAAAGATGATTCTTGCTCAAATCCACTGTCATGCCCTGAGAGAATTTTCAATTAGAACTTGAAAAAGTCCTATAAACCTGTAAGTCGTAAGAATGAAATGACCAACACATTTTGCTCATGGTATTATTTTGGATCCTGGTATGGCTAAAACGGTTTTAACAAGTAAGCTCTGTCTTTGTATCCTATACCTGGATTTTTAACTTATTTATTTTTGTTACCATTCTGCCTAGCTCTTATTCCCCCTTGTGCCTATTATCTTTTTTCCTTACAATCCCTAGTGTTTCAGTTTGTTGACTTGCTAACATATGTTAGACTTTCTGGAGGCCAAAATTTGTGCTGCTAATTTTAAGTATCATTTATGTTTTGCTCTGTTTTGAGCCCCATTTCATATTAGTACAGTTTGTTTTTAATGTAATAGCTGCTCAACTACATTATCAGCTATTCTTTTATTGCTCCTATTTAATTTACTGCATTTATTACAGACTGGACTTCATTTATATGCAACCAAAACAGGTTTAGTTCTAGAATCCAGCTCCTATCAGCTGTCAAAGCATGCTACAATTACCTGGACCATACCTTCTTTCTTTACCACTTCTCTGAAATAATGCTGGCAGAAGGCACTACTGATTACCTAAATGTCTAATCCAATGCATACTTCTCAGTACTCATCCTATTTGAACATTAGCTATTTGTGATACTTTTTTTTTTTCTTCTTTAGTATATCCTTTCATTTCTGAGACACTAATCTCCCTTACTGGAGCTTCCCTAATGGTTCAGTGGATAAGAATCTGCTTGCAATACAGGAGACACAGGAGATGCGGGTTTGATCCCAGGGTTGCTAAGATCCCTTGGAAGAGGAAATGGCAACCAACTCCAGTAGTCTTGCCTGGAAAATTCCATGGACAGGGGAGCCTAACGGGCTGCTCCCATGGGGTCACAAGGAACTGAACACAGCTAAGCACAAGCACAGATGGATAGGCTCTCCCTTAGGACTTCCCTATAGTCTTCATTCTTTCTTCTCCCTCTCTTTGGCTGACTCTTTCTCTGCTACGGCAGACTGTCTCCAGGATGATTATCAACGACCCTTGCCCTCTGGTATTTACACTGAGTAAATACTCAGTGTTTGTCCTGTTTGTCCTTCCACACTGAGTAGGGCTGACCTGTCTAGTCAACTATAAAGGATATTGGAGAAGCAGTCACGTGTGACTTCTATAGCTAACTCATAGGAGACAGCGCCATTCCCACCTCTCTCTCTAGGACCACCTGCTTTCAAGAAGCCAGCTGACAATTCAGAACACAGTTATTAAAGAAGAAACAAAGGTAAAAAGGTGGAGTTTTATGCATCTACATGTCCTGGAAGAAAACCCAGAAATCAATATGCATTAAAGAGCAAAGGACCTTTATATTTATTTGAGATACCAAAGAGGGTTAAGACCTTTGAAGTAGGGCAAACTAGAAATAGGTTAGTCTTGAATGCATCAAGTTGTATTCTTTGCCTACCAGAAGAAAATTATATCCCCTCTGGAGGAAAACAGCACCAGTGAGGGCCTCGACGATTTTTTTGGACATTATGTCTAGGAATCAAAAAAAAGTAGATATGCCAAGAAACAGGATCAATTAATAAAAACCAAGGGGAAAAAAAGGAAGTATAAAAAATTTAAAAAGTATAAACTTGATTAAAATGATTTAAAAACAGAAAATATAGGATTTCTCACTGTAAAGCAGGAATTTATGGAAAATAATAAGATAAAAATTCAAGAATGGATGGAACTTCCCTGGTGGTCCAGTGGTAAAGAAACCACCTTGCAAAGCAGGTGGTTTCAACCCCTGGCTGGGAAATTAAGATCCCACGTGCCGTGGAGCAACTGAGCTTGTGCACAACTACAGAGCCTGAGCACCACAACTGGGGAGTTCGCGTGCTGCAACTGAAAAATCCCACATGACTTAACAAAGATCCCACATGCTACAACTAAGACCGGAGGCACCCACCTAGGTAGATAAATATATATATATATTTTAAGTGAAAGAATTGAAAACATAATTTAATATATGAGTTTTTAAACATTAGAAACTGAAAAGAGAATATCAATGAACTACAAGTTAGGTCAGTTCAAATTAAAAGAACATTGAAAAGAGCATACAGACACGTGGGACATGGTGAAAAACTCTTAACATGTGTAATTGGAATTTCAGAAGGAAAAAAGGAGAAAAATTTCAGGAGAAAGATGAGAGAACAGAAGTAATATTAGAAAACTTAATGGTTGAGAATTTTCCAAATATAATTTTATTTTTTTTATTTTTTTTAATGGTTAAAATGGTAAATTTTATTTTATGCATATTTTACCACAATAAAAATTCAATTACAGTACCTGTTACAATGATATCAATCATAAAAGAATATATAGGGTTAGGTTTAACATCAGAAGTAAAAGATTTATTCACTGAAAATTACCAAACATTGCAGACAGTAATTAGAGAAGATAAATAAATGGAGCAAATATAAGGCTTCCCTGATAGCTCAGTTGGTGAAGAATCCGTCTGCAATGCAGGAGACCCCGGTTCGATTTCTGGGTCAGGAAGATCCACTGGAGAATGGGTAGGCTACCCACTCCAGTATTCTTGGGCTTCCCTTGTGGCTCAGCTGTTAAAGAATCTGCCTGCAATACAGGAGACCTGGGTTGGGAAGATTCCCTGGAGAAGGGAAAGACTGCCCACTCCAGTATTCTGGCCTGGAGAATTCCATGGACTTTATAGTCCATGGGGTCACAAAGAGTCGGACACAACTGGGCGACTTTCACACATGTATCTTAATACGGTGATGGACATTTGGATTGATTCCAATGTGAACTATTGTGAATAATGCTGCTATGAAGTTTGATGTGCAAGTATTCTTTTGGGTCTCTGCTTTCAATTCTTTGGGAAAATACACAGTGTTAATAGAATTACTGGATCACATGGTAATTCTATGTGTCCATTTTTGAGGAAAGATGGGGCTGTAGAATTTTACATTCCCAGTAGCAATGCATAAAGGTTGCAATTTCTCCCAATTCTCACTGAAGCATATTTTTTTTTTCATTTTTTTTAAAGACATCATAATGAGTATGAAATTGTGTTTCTTTCCGGCTTTGAATTTACTTTCCCAAACGACTAGTTCTGTTGAGTATCTTTCCAAGTACTTATTACTCACTTGTATACATTATTTGGGTCTTCCCCAGTGACTCAGTGGTAAAGAATCTGCATGCAATGCAACAGACATGGGTTCGATCCCTGGGTCAGGAAGATTCTTTAGAGGCGGAAACACGTGTACACCTGTGGCGGATTCATGTTGATGTATGGCAAAACCAATACAGTATTGTAAAGTAAAATAAAGTTTAAAAAAAAAGACATTTTCTCCAAATATAATTTTAAAAAATCAAACACTGATACAAACCTAAGGAAGGATAAATAAAAACAACCACATTTTGGCAAGTTTAGTAAAATTGCTGAAAACAAACGAGAAAGACAACATCAAAGGGCAGCTGGAGGAAATAATGCATTATTCTAATAAATGAGACACATCCAAGATGATAACAATCAGAAGACAAAAAAATAATTTCCTAGCAAAACATCTTTCAAAAATGAAGGAAAAAATAAGATGCTTTCATAAAGCAAAAACTAAAAGATTCACTGTCAGCAAACTGACTCTGAAAGAGATGCTAAGAGCAGCTCTCCAGTCAGAAGACAAATGGCCCTTGGAGGAACCGTAATAATTCAGGGAAGAGTGAGACACACCGAGAGGTTCATGTCTTTCCCAACTGAGACACTTTTGAGGAGTCCAGGTGAGATGTTTTGTAGAATATTCCTCAGTTGGGATTTATTTGATGTTTTCTCATGCTATTTTGGGATCATGAGTTTTGGGGAGGAAAACAACAGAAGTCAAGTGCTATTTTCATTACACTAAATCAATGGTATATTCCATTCATTACTTATTAATTTTGATGTGAAATTTGGTCACCTGGCTGAGATAGCTTTTGTTAGGTTTCCCCACTGTAAAGTTACTCTTTTCCCTCCCCTTTTCATACTGAAATCTTTGGAAGGAAGTAACTATGGACAATGCACCCTTAAGTAATAGGAAGTCATGTTCCAACTCCTTGAGGGCAACATATTTACATAAATTATTTTGAATTCTTAAGCATGGGTTGGAGAAGGAAATGACAGCCCATCCAGTGTTCTTGCCTGGAGAATCCTGTGGACAGAGAGGCCTGGTAGATTACAGCCCATGGGGCCACAAAGGGTCGGACACAACTGAGCGACTGAGCGCAAGCATGGGTTGTCTATATTAACTTATTTAACCATTTATTTACTCTAGGATGGACTCAGTGAATATCTATTTTATACTCTGGATTATAATTTAATAAAATTTATGCTGTTGCTCGAGTCATTCCAGCTTTGACCACAGAGCTTTTTCACTTGACTCTGTGAGTTTTGTCTTTCCTAAATGTCATATATTGGAATCATACAGGTCATAGACTTTTTAGACTGGGTTTTTCATTTAATAAGTGCATTTTAGGTTTTCCCATGTCTTTTCCTGGTTTGATAATAGATCACTTCTTTTTATTGTTGAATAATATTTCACTGTATGGATACTGTTGTTGTTGTGGCTCAATTGATAAGTCATGTCTGACTCTTTGTAACCCTATGGACTGCAGCATGCAAGGCTCCTCTGTTCTTCACTGTCTCCAGGAGTTTGCTCAAATTCATGTCCATTGAGTTGCTGATGTTATCTAACCATCTCATCTGCTGCCTGCTTCTCCTCCTGCCTTCAATCTTTCCCAGAATCAGGGGCTTTTCCAGTGATTCAGCTCTTTGCATCAGATGGCCAAAGTACTGGAGCTTCAGATTCAGCATCAGTCCTTCCAATGAATATTCAGGTTGATTTCCTTTAGGATTACCTGGTTTGATCTGTATGGACTGTATGGATATAACAGTTTGTTTATCCATTTATCTGTTGAAAGACATCTGGTTGCTTCTATCTTGGCAATTATGAATAAAGCTGCTATAAATATTTCTATGCAGGTATTTATATGGGCCTCAGTTTTCAAATCAAATGGGTAAATACTAAGAGCATAATTGCTAGGTTATATGGTTTAGACTACATTTAGCTTTGTATAAAACTATCAAACTGTCTTCCAAAATGGCTGTACCATTTTTCATTACTATCAGCAATGAATGTGTTTCTTTTGTTCTACATCAAAAATCTGCGTTGTCATTTTTTTGCTTCAGCCAACCTAAGAAGTATGTAATAGCATCTCATTGTTGTCTTGATACGCAATTTTCTGATGACAAATAATGCCCAGCATATTTTTAATATGCTTATTCACCATGTCTATATCTTTTTTGATCAGATGTTTGTTGGGCCGTATATGCATGACCTTCTAGAGTCATAGATATGAATATGTAGGACTTTTCTAAACCCTCTATAGACACTACGTTGTTCAGAGTGTTCTTTACAGCTTGTTGATTACCTTGTTGCTTTCCCTAGCTGTTTTCCACTGCCTTGGCTAGTCATGATGTTAATTAATTGCCTCTGATCTTTTTTGACAAACAGCCCTTAGTAAAAGAAAGTTAGCACTAAGCAAGCTCTGAATCAGTTCAAATAAAGTCTGCCTTGGAAATGTGGTCTACCATTGAACCACCAGACATGTCAAATGACAATAGTTCTCTGGGACTGGGATTTTGAAGGAACTTCAACTCCATTCTACCTCTTTCAATGACTCCAGCTGATTTCTTTTCTTTGTGACTAGGGGCTGTTGGTTTTTGAGGCTATTGTGCGTTAGGAAATGAAAGAAATAGAGCAAACTAACATGCCATAAAGCTCACTTTTGTTACAGAGATTCAGCTGCTTTTCTTGAATAAATTCTCCCTGGACTGCTATCATACCAGCCTCTGTTTAATTCTCAGAGTTCTTACAAAGTTGTTTCCAACAAGTTTTCTAACTGTTCTTACTGCTTTTGTGAACGAGAGGGTTTTTGAGGGTCCTCACTCCACTATTTTCACTGAGGTTTCACTTGCTTGTTATTTTAGGCTTTCATTTAATTTTGCTGTAGATTTTGCCAGCTTCAGTATCAAAACCCTGTCCAACTTTGATCTTAGAACTTCTTCTGAGAAGGCAAGAGTGAATGAATACCTGCTGCAAGCGCAGTTACTTCTCAACTAAACTATTTGAAGTGCATTAGCCTGCTCTATCCGGTCTGTCAGAATATTGTGCTATAAACTTGATTCATCAGCATGCTATTCTCAGATTGTGGAAGCTTTCTTAAATAATTTATGAGACATAGAGCCATCTTTCAATGAAAGCTCTTTACTTATGCTCTCGATGCAGCTACAGGGCATATTCCAGATCAGTAGTACAAAAATTGGCTTTTTCTAATGACAACAATGTGTCTATGACCACGAGGAAGTTAATAATTATCGTAACTTTCAAAAGCAACCTATTATTTTTCTCTTATCTCATATTTGTCATCTGACTCAGATTCCCAGAGAAAATGCAGCTGAAGTTTGATTTCTAGATTCTAATTGAGAGCACTGGATCCTATGCACTAAAGTGTAATGTACGCAGGACAGAGTAGCAGTGAAGAGCATAGACTCTCAAGTTGAAGTCCCCAAGACTGAATATTGACTAGGGTTGCATGTACCACTGTTTTCGTGGTGTATTTTTGGGCAAGTTTCTGAAAGTCAGATGACATCTATCTTCTCAAATCAGCATGTCATCAATGATTTCTGTGAGTTTTCTTCTCTTTCTATCATGTCTACAGCAGAAAGCCAGCGCAATCCCAGGAATCTCTTGATTTATTACATTTTCTTGGGGATAATAGTCCTGTAAGAGTAAAGTGGAAGTTGCTCAGTCATGTCTAATTCTTTGTAACCCCATGTGACTAGAGAAATGACAGTTGATACAATCTGTTTTCCAACAATGCAGGCCCCAGGCAGTTTTTCTTCTCTGTAGAGCTGCTACAATCTTCAGCTCTGGGGTGGATTCTAGAGAGGATGCTCCTAATCTTGGCTATTTATTGCCCACTTCAATGAATACTGAATTTTTGGTCATCTATGTCCCCTGTTATGCTCTAGGTATGGTTCAGTTCAGTTGCTGTCATGTCCAACTCTGCGACCCCATGAATCACAGCACTCCAGGCCTCCTTGTCCATCACCAACTCCCAGAATTCACTCAAACTCATGTCCATTGAGTCAGTGATGCCATCCAGCCATCTCATCCTCTGTTGTCCCCTTCTCCTCCTGCCCCCAATCCCTTCCAGCATCAGAGTCTTTTCCAATGAGTCAACTCTTTGCATGAGGTGGCCAAAGTACTGGAGTTTCAGCTTCCTTCCAAAGAACACCCAGGTTAGGATGGACTGGTTGGATCTCCTTGTAGTCCAAGGGACTCTCAAGAGTCTTCTCCAACACCACAGTTCAAAAGCATCAACTCTTCAGTGCTCAGCTTTCTTCACAGTCCAACTCTCACATCCATACATGATCACTGGAAAAACCATAGCCTTGACTAGATGGACCTTTATTGGCAAAGTAATATCTCTGCTTTTCAATATACTATCTAGGTTGGTCATAATTTTCCTTCAAAGGAGTAAGCGTCTTTTAATTTCATGGTTGCAATCACCATCTGTAGTGATTCTGGAGCCCCCAAAAATAAAGTCTGACACTGTTTCCACTGTTTCCCATCTATTTCCCATGAAGCGATGGGACCAGATGGCATGATCTTAGTTTTCTGAATGTTGAGCTTTAAGCCAACATTTTCAATCTCCTCTTTCACTTTCAAGAGGCTTTTGAGTTCTTCTTCACTTTCTGCCATAAGGGTGGTGTCATCTGCATATCTGAGGTTATTTATATTTCTCCCACAATCTTGATTTCAGCTTGTGCTTCTTCCAGCCCAGTGTTTCTCATGATGCACTCTACATATAAGTAAATAAGCAGGGTGACAATATAACAGCCTTGACATTCTCCTTTTCCTATTTGGAACCAGTCTGTTGTTCCATGTCCAGTCCTAACTGCTGCTTCCTGACCTGCATATAGGTTTCTCAAGAGACAGGTCAGGTGGTCTGGTATGCCCATCTCCTTCAGAATTTTCCACAGTTTATTGTGATCCACACAGTCAAAGGCTTTGGCGAAGTCAATAAAGCAGAAATAGATGTTTTTCTGGAACCCTCTTGCTTTTTCAATGATCCAACAGATGTTGGCAATCTGATCTCTGGTTCCTCTGCCTTTTCTAAAATTAGCTTGAACATCTGGAAGTTCACGGTTCACATATTGCTGAAGCCTGGCTTGAAGAATTTTGACCATTACTTTAGTAGCATGTGAGATGAGTGCAATTATGCAGTAGTTTGAGCATTCTTTGGCATTGCCTTTCTTTGGGATTGGAATGAAAACTGATCTTTTCCAGTCCTGTGGCCACTGCTGAGTTTTCCAAATTTTCTGGCATATTGAGTGCAGCCCTTTCACAGCACCATCTTTTAGAATTTGAAATAGCTCAACTGGAATTCCATCACCTCCACTAGTTTTATTCATAGTGATGCTTTCTAAGCCCCATTTGATTTCACATTCCAGGATGTCTGGCTCTAGGTGAGTGATCACACCATTGTGATTATCTGGGTCGTGAAGCTCTTTTTTGTACAGTTCTTCTGTGTATTCTTACCACCTCTTCTTAATATCTTCTGCTTCTGTTAGGTCCCCACCATTTCTGAACCACAGCCTTGTCTAGGTATGGTAAGTGGATGATATTTATTTTATTGTTTCTTGTGTGTTTTGCAAGAGAATCTATGGAAACACTAAATTTTAGACAGCTTCCATTATTCTGTGGCAAGTTCAAAGGTATCTGTTATTTTTTCATCTCCTTATTTCTGGGTTACTTTACGTACCTTATCTGAAAAATAAAATTTAAAAAATTTTTCAACATTTCTCAATCAGTTAAGATATGTCTCTTTCATACAAGGTAGGATTGCATTCTACTTTGAAAGAAAATTTAAAATATTCTTCTAACTAGATTAAGCCCTGTATCTTTGATTGGTTCAACAGCAAATTTGGTTCCTGTTCTGCATTTTATCTAATGTTTCATCTACTTTTTCACTCTGTGGATTCTTTCCCTTTTTTATTGTTGCTTTCCTGGTACTTAGTTTATATTTGTATATATAAAGGGTTTGCATGTATACTTTTATCTTCTTATGAAGTAGAAAACCTCTCATTTCATGAAGTGGTATATAACTTCTCTCTCTTCAGTCCTCTCCCGTTCAGCCGTCCTCAATAGCATTGTCTTTCTTTGTGCCTACCTTGCTATCCTAATGTGCTTATGCTCTTACTTCTTGGTTCTCAGCTTTAAACAATATACTTTGACTTTCAGCATTCTATCTTTTCTCCACTCGTCATGCCGTTTCTATTACCTGTCATTTCTATGCTGTCAGAAGATTTAATAAACCATTCTGCTGCCTTTACCTCAGTTTTTTACTCAAAAACTTTCTATTCTATTCTAAAACTTTCTTTCTATTCTATTCTTCAGGTATTCATTATTCATTCATTACTCCTTTAAGGAGTTTTTTCCTATAATTCCTTGAATGGATGAAAATTGTGCTCTGGTAAATACTTCAGGAAAAGCACATGAATACAATATTCTCCAATATTCTAAATATTCACAATAATCAATAGCTTTTACACTAGACAGAATAAGTGTGTAAAATTTCCATGGTTCACATTTTTTATGCACCTTGAATATTTGTATGTACTTGAATATATGTATTTTTTCTGTATCTTGAATATTTTTTCTAATTAAGAATTTTATTGTAAAAGAGATATCATCTAACATGAAATATTGTATTTTGCTTGCAACAGATTCCGAATATTTGTCTGGATGTTCAAAGAATATCTTCTTTACAATGACAGTTCAATAATTTTAATAAGATATA
The DNA here is from genome assembly GCF_001704415.2 of Capra hircus. Classification (NCBI taxonomy): domain Eukaryota; kingdom Metazoa; phylum Chordata; class Mammalia; order Artiodactyla; family Bovidae; genus Capra; species Capra hircus. The sequence goes on from NC_030811.1 coordinate 109,546,134, forward strand.
GCTTAGGGTTCACAACATTTCTGGCCATATTTTATCACCTGCCAGAATGCTACACTGATTTTTATCCTCTTTCCTATGGTGTCTTTAGATATAGTTCAGTTCAGTTGCTCAGTCATGTACAACTGTTTGCGACTCCATGAACTGCAACACGCCAGGCCTCCCTGTCTATCACCAACTTCCGGAATTTATCCAAACCCATGTCCATTGAGTCAGTGGTGCCATCCAACCATCTCATCCTCTATTGTCCCCTTCTCCTCCCACTCTCAATCTTTCCCAGCATCAGGATCTTTTCAAATGAGTCAGCTCTTCTCATCAGGTGGCCAAAATATTGGAGTTTCAGCTTCAGCATCAGTCCTTTCAATGAACATGCAGGGCTGATATCCTTTAGGATGGACTGGTTGGATCTCCTTGCAGTCCAAGGGACTCTCAAGAGTCTTCTCCAACACCACAGTTCAAAAGCATCAGATTCTTCAGTGCTCAGCCTTCTTCACAGTCCAACTCTCACATCCATACATGACCACTGGAAAAACCATAGCCTTGACTAGATGGACCTTTATTGGCAAAGCAATATCTCTGCTTTTCAATATACTATCTAGGTTGGTCACAATTTTCCTTCCAAAGAGTAAGCGTCTTTTAATTTCATGGTTGCAATCACCATCTGCAGTGATTTTGGAGCCCAAAAAATAAAGTCTGACACTGTTTCCACTGTTTCCCCATCTATTTCCCATGAAGTGACGGGACTAGATGCCATGATCTTAGTTTTCTGAATGTTGAGCTTTAAGCTATCTTTTTCACTCTCCTCTTTCACTTTCATCAAGAGGCTTTTGAGTTCCTCTTCACTTTCTGCCATAAGAGTGGTGTCATCTGCATATCTGAGGTGATTGATATTTCTCCCAGCAATCTTGACTCCAGCTTGTGCTTCTTCCAGCCCAGCGTTTCTCATGATGTACTCTGCATACAAGTTAAATAAGCAGGGGACAATATACAGCCTTGACGTACTCCTTTTCCTATTTGGAACCAGTCTGTTGTTCCATGTCCAGTTCTAACTGTTGCTTCCTGACCAGCATATAGGTTTCTCAAGAGGAAGGTCAGGTGGTCTGGTATGCCCATCTCTTTCAGAATTTTCCACAGTTTATTTGATGCACACAGTCAAAGGCTTTGGCATAGTCAAGAAAGCAGAAATAGGTGTTTTTCTGGAACCCTCTTGCTTTTCCAATGATCAAGCAGATGTTGGCAATTTGATCTCTGGTTCCTCTGCCTTTTCTAAAACCAGCTTGAACAGGATAACCAAATTTCTTTTCCATTATTCATATTCAAATTAGATGGATTCTTCTGAACTAGAGGCAAGAGTTTTCTAGAAAATGAGCGTTCTCTAGAAAAATCTTTTCAAAGGTTCAAGGGTCAAAAAATCCTTTATCTGTTGTTTCAATTCAGACTATAAATATGGCTCTTCCAAGTCATATGAATATGACTCTGGGTGCTTTTGCTCTGGTCCTTACATCCTGCCTTGTTTCAGGATGGTTTCTGCCTCTTGCCCTTTTTACAGATTTCTCCATATACATCATCTTCCAATAAGGCATACCCACATTTAGCTGTCATGGTATGCTGGTATTTGCTGACATCTGCCACCTATATTGGGCTTCCAGGTGGCTCAGTGGTAAAGAAGCTGCCTGTCAATGCAGGAGACACAGGTTCAATTCCTGGTTCAGGAATCTCCTGGACAAGGAAATGGCCACCCACTCTAGTATTCTTGCCTGGAGAAATCCATGCACAGAGGAGCCTGACAGGCTACTATCTATGGAGCCATAAAAGAGTCAGACACAATTTAGTGACTAAACAAAGACAATAATACATATCTATGCTTTCCTAAAATTGTCTGTGCCTCTTTCACTTTCCCCAGTTTCTGCCCTATTCAGTGGTAATCTTTATTAGGTTATCTCTGTCCTTTATCGAGCCCAGCATCTTTGCATGAAATGTTCCCTTGGTATCTCTAATTTTCTTGAAGAGATCTCTAGTCTTTACCATTCTGTTGTTTTCCTCTCTTTCTTTGCATTGATCACTGCGGAAGGCTTTCTTATCTCTTCTTGCTATTCTTTGGAACTCTGCATTCAGATGCTTATATCTTTCCTTTTCTCCTTGGCTTTTCCCTTCTCTTCTTTTCACAGCTATTTGTAAGGCCTACTCAGAAAGTCATTTTGCTTTTTCGCATTTCTTTTCCATGGGGATGGTCTTGATCCCTGTCTCCTGTACAGTGTCAACAACCTCATTCCATAGTTCATCAGGCACTCTATCTGTCAGATCTAGGCCCTTGAATCTATTTGTCACTTCCACTGTATAATCATAAGGGATTTGATTTAGGTCATACCTGAATGGTCTAGTGGTTTTCCCTGCTTTCTTCAATTTAAGTCTGAATTTGGCAATAAGGAGTTCATGATCTGAGCCACAGTCAGCTCCTGGTCTTGCTTTTGCTGACTGTATATAGCTTCTCCATCTTTGGCTGCAGAGAATATAATCAATCTGATTTTGGTGTTGACCATCTGGTGATGTCCATGTGTAGCGTCTTCTCTTGTGTTGTTGGAAGAGGGTGTTTGCTATGACCAGTGCGTTCTCTTGACAAAACTCTATTAGTCTTTGCCCTGCTTCATTCCGCATTCCAAGGCCAAATTTGCCTGTTACTCCAGGTGTTTCTTGACTTCCTACTTTTGCATTGCAGTCCACTATAATGAACTGGACATCTTTTTTGGGGTGTTAGTTCTAAAAGATCTTATAGGTCTTCATAGAACCGTTCAACTTCAGCTTCTTCAGCATTACTGATTGGGGCATAGGCTTGGATTACCGTGATATTGAATGGTTTGCCTTGGAAACAGAGACCATTCTGTCTTTTTTGAGATGGCATCCAGCTACTGCATTTCGGACTCTTTTGTTGACCACGGTGGCTACTCCATTTCTTCTAAGGGATTCCTGCCCACAGTAGTAGATAGAATGGTCATCTGAGTTAAATTCACCCATTCCAGTCCACTTTAGTTTGCTGATTCCTAGAATGTCGATGTTCATTCTTGCCATCTCCTGTTTGACCACATCCAGTTTGCCTTGATTCATGGACCTAATATTCCAGGTTCCTATGCAATATTGCTCTTTACAGCATCGGACCTTATTCTATCACAAGTCACATCCACAGCTGGGTATTGTTTTTGCTTTGGCTCCATCCCTTCATTCTTTCTGGAGTTATTTCTCCACTGACCTAACAGAGTAAGTAACTAAGTAAAGTGGCTCAGTCGTGTTGGACTCTTTGCGAACCCATGGACTGTAGCCTACCAGGCTCCTCCCTCCATGGGATTCTCCAGGCAAGAGTATTGGAGTGGATTGCCATTTCCTTCTCCATGGGATCTTCCTGACCCAGAGATCAAGCCTGGGTCTCCCTCATTCCAGGCAGTCACTTTAACCCCTGAGCCACCAGGGAAGTCCCTAACAGAAGCAGAAGATATTAAGAAGAGGTGGCAAGAATACACGGAAGAATTGTACAAAAAAGATTCTCACAACCCAGATAATCATGATGGTGTGATCAGAGCCAGACATCTTGGAATGTGAAGTCAAGTGGGCCTTAGAAAGCATCACTATGAACAAAGCTAGTGGAGGTGATGGAATTCCAGTTGAGCTATTTCAAATCCTGAAAGATGATGCTATGAAAGTGCTGCACTCAATAGGCCAACAAATTTAGAAAACTCAGCAGTGGCCACAGGACTGGAAAAGGTCAGTTTTCATTTCAGTCTCAAAGAAAGGCAATGCCAGAGAATGCTCAGACTACCACACAATTGCACTCATCTCACATGCTAGTAAAGTAATGCTCAAAATTCTTCAAGCCAGGCTTCAGCAATACATGAACTGCGAACTTCCAGATGTTCAAGCTGGTTTTAGAAAAGGCAGAGGAACCAGAGATCAAATTGCCAACATTGGCTGGATCATCGAAAAAGCAAGAGAGTTCCAGAAAAACATCTATTTCTGCTTTATTGACTATGCCAAAGCCTTTGACTGTGTGCATCACAATATACTGTAGAAAATTCTGAAAGAGATGGGAATACCAGACCACCTGACCTGCCTCTTGAGAAACCTATATGCAGGTCAGGAAGCAACAGTTAGAACTGGACATGGAACAACAGACTGATTCCAAATAGGAAAAGGAGGACGTCAAGACTGTATATTGTCACCTCGCTTATTTAACTTATAGGCAGAGCATGTCATGAGAAATGCTGGGCTGGAAGAAGCACAAGCTGGAATCAAGATTGCCGGGAGAAATATCAATCACCTCAGATATGCAGATGACACCACTCTTATGGCAGAAAGTGAAGAGGAACTCAAAAGCCTCTTGATGAAAGTGAAAGAGGAGAGTGAAAAAGATAGCTTAAAGCTCAACATTCAGAAAACTAAGATCATGGCATCTGGTCCCATCACTTCATGGGAAATAGATGGGGAAACAGTGGAAACAGTGTCAGATTTTATTTTTTTGGGCTCCAAAATCACTGCAGATGGTGATTGCAGCCATGAAATTAAAAGACGCTTACTCCTTGGAAGAAAAGTTATGACCAACCTAGATAGCATATTCAAAAGCAGAGACATTACTTTGCCAAAAAAGGTCTGTCTAGTCAAGGCTATGGTTTTTCCAGTGGTCATGTATGGATGTGAGAGTTGGACTGTGAAGAAGGCTGAGTTCCAAAGAATTGATGCTTTTGAACTGTGGTGTTGGAGAAGACTCTTGAGAGTCCCTTGGAATGCAAGGAGATCCAACCAGTCCATCCTAAAGGAGATCAGTCCTGGGGGTTCTTTGGAAGGAATTATGCTAAAGTGGAAACTCCAGGACTTTGGCCACTTCATGTGAAAAGTTGATTCAATGGAAAAGACTCTGATGCTGGGAGGGATTGGGGGCAGGAGGAGAAGGGGATGACAGAGGATGAGATGGCTGGATGGCATCACGGACTCGATGGACATGAGTCTGAGTGAACTCCGGGAGTTGCTGATGGATAGGGTGCCTGGCGTGCTGCAGTTCATGGGGTCACAAAGAGTCAGACATGAGTGAGCAATTGAACTGAACTGAACTGATTAGATTATTTATGGCAACCCTAGCTGTTCTAACAAAGGATCTAAGGTAAGTAAACCTTGTTTCTTGCTAATGAAAAGTTCTGGGAGAGTGCTTGGTGAATTGGCATCTTTTCTCCACTCTACTGAGTGGTTTAGGTATCCACACTTCATCTATATTGTTTTCCACTAGGCTCCACCTCAAAGTTCTCCACCTTCAGTTGGGAGATAGAGGAAGGAAATATTAAAGGAGACACACCCACTTCTTATCCACTAGGCCCATAATTGACATACATTCACTTCTGTTCACATATTTCAGGTGAGAACTATTCATAGGGTTCCACCTAAAAGTCAAGCTGAGGGCTCTCCAGACTGTCAGAATGGGGAGCTGGTTGCCAGAAACAACCACAAACAATGGAAAGGAAGCATATATCTACGCAATGGTCAGTCTGCTATATGGCACTTTCCCCTTTACTCTTCTGTATGATTCCCAAGAGAAGTGGGAAGATTCATAACTAACTTAATGGAAAGAAAATCCCAGAACAAGCTTTAATGGAACCCAATATAAGCAAAACAATTGCTTTCTAAATATTCTTTGAAATAGTAGCAATTAGTTATTTCTGCTGTTAATTGATTTTCTTCTTGTGGAGGACTCAACTGGTGCTTTGTTTTCCTTCAAAGATGGTGCAATCATGCTCCAGAGAATCTAATAACCTTTGTGGTTTTAAAGTATAAGTCTAAAGTTGTATGGAGACAAGCTGAGCATTAGCAACTAGTGCTTAAAAGCTTTTTTTTTTTTTAATAGCCATCTGAACTCTATGTCCTAAGTAACAGAATAAGACCTGACTCTAATTTTAATCTGTAAGCAATGAGGTTATGGATGGGTCACGATGAGTTTAGTCGGACACGACTGAAGCGACTTAGCAGCAGCAGCACACTTGGAATTCTCTAGGCAAGAATACTGGAGTAGGTAGCCATTCCCTTCTCCAGGGAATCTTCCCGACCCAGGGATTAAACCCAGATCTACTGCATTGCAGGTGGATTCTTTACCATCTGAGCCACCGGGGAAGTCCTATTTAATAACTATGTCAGGTGAAATCTTTACAGGGTCCTCTTCCATTATGTGGACTCATACTTGGGAACATGATTGACAGTGAGGAAGATAATTTTTAATTTCAGCCAAATTTATTAACCTGAGATCTTGGCTTCAACAAGTCATCTCAAATAGGACAGATGATTTGCTCAGTTGATTACCTAATACCTCAGTGACTGTGTATACTAAATAAAGTTCATATGACAGAAATTCTTTCTAAATACAGAAGATTAAAATGGAAAAACTTAGGAAGACAGGAATTTGGGAATGGAATGGATTGCTTACTTACTCTTTCTTAACTATGCGCCCTGGGAGCCCAAGAAAATTTTCCTTAATTAATATGTTGAGAAATAAATGTTTGGAAAGTTCTGGAGAGATTACTCTCTGAAGAGTTCATAAAGATGGGAAATTTTATTTTTGTTGTCTCTTGAATAATGATATAACAAGTTATTGCAAAATGGGCAATTTCTTTTGGAATTCTAAAGACTGGTAGTGTGCCTAAGAAATCTTTGCTGATTAAAAAAATAATCAGTAAGTGAACATTGATTACACACACACACACAAAGTTAGGAAGGTTGTCATTGAATAAATTCTGATATAAATGGGAATGATGAGATTCTGAACTAACTGAGACCAGGGAGCAATCATTTAATATCAGGAATACAGTGGCACAGTTACAGCACAGGCTCAGAGCTTGAGCAATAATCGGGATGATTTTACCCTAAAAGATCGTTGGCAGGGGCAGACCAAAAAAATCTGTCCTAAAACATCTTAGTTAGTCTTTTCTGCTCTACTCTTTATCCACCCATACTCAGCTCTATGTTCTGAGATGCTGTCTTTTATGGAAGGCATCACCATGCAACTGGCTTCCAAATGATCCTACCAGAAGGATACTGGAGGGAGGAAAGGAAGAGAGACTGAGATATTTGTTTCTCCTTCCCGACTTATCCTGGAACTGGTAATACACAAATACCTCTAATTTAGGTCCCAGCCACCAACAAGCAGCCTCTTTCTACAGCTACAGTCTCCCTAGTCTCTGTTGAAAGCTCTTAAGCATTGTCCCTTCACATCTTATTTGTTTCACCATCCTTGCTTGTGCCTTTAATTTTTCCAACATAATTGTAAATATTCCCTTCCTCTAATTTTCTCTCAGTGTTCCATCTGTTTTCTGCTGTGGCCTTGATGGATAAATAAATTGGTAATAGGAGTATTCTCAGGAAACAAATGTCACCTATAGTGCAGGGATGGAGTTGCTTGTATATTAGGTGAGCAAATATGTCATAACGTCATCAAGGAGACATGGGACACTGGCAATATGTACTATAAAAATATATTGACCACTCGTATCATCATCACCACTGATGAACAGTGAAGAACAAGTTATTGGAAAATCAATTAGCTTTGGAACTAAGGATGATTTGGACAATAATGTTTTAAAAGACTGAAGGATGAGATTGGCTACTTCTTCCTAGTCTAGACATAATTCAAAAAGAAACGGAAAAAAAATGGAAAGTCTAAACTAAACCCTCAACTCGAGGCTTAACTGGGGGTAGGGAGGTGTGTATAGAGAAACTCTTAGGGAGTTTTATTCAAATATTATTTCAGTTAAACTTTCCTGAATCCAGGGAACTTATGGCTGAGGATTAAGCACAGGAATTTATTGTAAAAGTTGTTGACTCTTTGCAACACCATGGACTGCAGCCTGCTAGGCTCCTCTGTTCATGAAATTCTCCAGGCAAGAATACTCGAGTGGGTTGCCATTCCCTTCTCCAGGTGAATCTTCTCGACCCAGGAATTGAACCCAGGTCTCCTGAATTGCAGGCAGATTATTTACCATCTGAGCCAATGGTGGCTCAAGAATTAATGTGAAACACTTCTAAGTCATACTAAGGTAAAGCATTGGTTACAACAGACTGGAACCCTAAGACGTGGACTGGGAAAAATTGGCATGAACAGATGAGGCTGACAACTTCAGACTTTTAAGTCCCCCTGAACTTTGAGAAAGGAAGCAGCCTCCTCACCACCCCAACTAAAGGATGATTCAAACTGCATAAATAACATTCAGTGACTTGAGCTAGGAAAGCTGTCTCATAAAGGAATGCTAAATTTCTACAGGACTCACTCTAAATATTTTTCTTGTCTTTTGGTCCATAATAAAATCAGGTTCTTATTAGAGCCCAAATGAAAGAGTACAAGGAATATTTAATCTGGTAATAGCTTATACACAGAAAGTAGTGTTTTTCTCAATTTAATATATGTAAATATATGGGGAAACGTCTGAGAGTGGATTCTTGGACTGTTACACCAGATTATGACTAGACCAAATTTGTTGATATGAGAACCTCCGCCTTAGATATAATGCCTTGAAAAACACAGAGTGGTCTAACAGTACACTAGCTTAGACTGAACATTGAACCCAAGAATATGAAGGCATTATGAACCTCAAACTGTCCATCACAAGTGCAGTATCATTTGATTTGTTGAACTGTGTGCATGGAGCATGTCATTGTTCAACAGATGGTGAATATGGGATGGGCCCTAGCACATCAGAAAGAATGGATAACTTGCCTGAACAGGGCCCTCAAGGTTCCTGTTCCCACTGCTTTGTTGCCTTAGCTTTAACTATACCTATGGTCTTAAAGAAGTTCCCTTTGGCCCAGTACCTATGGAGGGGAAATAAAAGTTGTTGACTGTTTTATAGTTAGTAGAGGAAAGAACGTGTTCTTTCTTCATGACATTCTGGCACAAGCAAAACGTTGATAGCCACTACATTACAGAGCTCCTCAAGGCTGACCCTGAATGGCAGCAATGGGAGAATCTTTCCAGCTGGTCTTTTTATCTATTGTCCATGATGGGAGAGTCGACCTGAAGTATTGATTTATCCTAGTTTTCAGCAACTCTAAAGATTTCTGTAAGCCTTTCAATATCCAGTAATAAATGTATCTCTGTTCCAACTTGCTCAAGAGCACTGTAGTCTCTGCAAGTGAACCCCAGCCAAAGACATCTAACTAATATTTTATGACTGGAGTATATATCATGTTTTATGATCTTAAAAGCATTAGAGGGCAATGACACATATAAAGTACAACTGTTCATATAAATATGGTCAAGCTAAAGTAATTGTTCTTCTTGACAGAGTGGTGGAGCTATTATAATATAGCTTAGGAAACTTTTGTTTTTTAAAGTAATAATTTCTTATACCCTAAAAATGTGTAGGGAGGTGAATTTGACAAGTCAAAAGACATTCACCTGGTGAGAACAATGAGAGGTTCAATACCATCTTTTGGTTAATAAGTCAGCTCTCCTAAATGCCTGGTGTCATAAAATGTCTAAGCCATAGTGTGCTGGGAATTTAAACTGCAACTTCATATGACCTGGGTGAATGACTGAAATACTGATATAGATATTTCCCTGGAAAGAACAGTAACTTTAGTTCTTAATTTGAAAAGTCATATTGAGCTCTATCTAGTTGGTCTGATAAATAAACCATCCTTGAGGAAGTAGCAACTGATACGCACCTGATTTGACCAAAGAAGTGAAAACTATAAAATAAATAATGTAAAGGTCTTGTTTCCTTGGAACCTTTAGGCCAAGTATGCTTCCTTTGGAAATGTCAATACAAAACATGTAAATAATGACATTTAATCTATTTCTTTACAAAAAAAAATCATAAAATTTATCTTACAAAGATTGAAAGATTTTCCCTAGCGGATATGGTGGCAATTCTGGAATTGCCATTAAATTGCTTATTAAATTTCTTTAGGGCTATGATAAATAATACTGATAATAATATCCATTAGTGCATAATAAGTTCCTGTTATGTGACTGACTCTGCATTAAGTAGCTCAGATAATTTAAATAACCTTATCAAATTAAGAGATACAGTCTAAACCTGGCTTGTCTGGCTCCAAAACTTGCAATTTTCCTTGGTGCCACTGAAATAAATACAGGTAGAAATACATTTGCAAGAATGTTTCACAACAAAGGACCAAGTGATTTAGGTGTTGATTTAATGCAAGAAAGTGCACTGCCCTTGATGTTACTTAAATGGTTTCATGATGTTAGGATGATGAGTATGAAATAAGAACACTGTAGTTTTCTCATATTTATGCCCAGCTTCAGGCTAAGTTGTCAGAGAGTTGAAGGTGTTATACCTTTTTTTGTGTGTGCAATTTTTTGCCACCCACTGGCACAAAAGCCCTCTAACTTGAGGTCTTCTCTCCTCCTCCGGTTGATCAGTGAGATAGAATACTTATCGTTGCCCTCTTTCTTGGCATTATGGTTAGTCCATTCGTGTGCTCACTGTGAAAGTACTGGGATGAGAGCCTAGTTGTTTATGAAACCTCTTCAGGGCTTTTTCCAGGCTTTATTACATTTCTTCGGTCTTCCTACCTCTGTCTTCCTTTGACAATGTCCTACACTCTCAAAGTTATACATCACTTCGTTTCTCGAGTTCTCAAGCACTGCCACTTTCTATAGAGAATTCTTCTCTCAACTAATAGCTAGCAGGAACTGGAAGAATAGTGTGTGCTTCTTTGATTTCGTATCAATGCCCACTCACTGCACAAGAGGACTCAAATGGCTAATTTGACATTTGGTGGAGATTAGCCAGCCTCCCTGCTCAGTCATCCCAGTACTTTGACAACAAGCGCATGAAAGTAGAAACCACAGTGGCAGGATGGAGGCAATGCATACACCTAACAGTACGTATTCTATCTCACTAAGCCTGGTTATCCATTCTTGCTCCTGAATGTCCAATGGCAGCGAAAAACTGACACTAAATCCTCTGTATGGTACCATCCCTTGATGAATCCACCCATCTCCTCGATAGCAAGTTGAATAATCTGATTTCTTCTTCCCCAGAGGATGCAGAAACGTCTCCTTTTTGGGACTGATACATATTTCAATTATGGGTTTACTTTTCTACCCACAGAGCCTTAGCTAGCAAAGTCCAAAGACTCAGAGGATGTCTGATTAGGTATAACATGATACTGCATAAAATTGCTTCATACCAGATCAGTAGATCTTTCATACCCTGCATCACCTGTCAGCTGCTGGACTGATGGACTATTGGCATGGACTCTTACAGGGGCAGCTAAATCACTAGCATGGGCATAACGTGCAGGATCAGGGCACGCTCACAGTGCTAATGGAGGCAGAAAGCTGAGTCCTGGAACCCAAAGGATGTATGCAAGAGAGACTGCTCTCACCATCCTTCCAAGTGATCAACTTCAGAAGTTTTTTGTTTTCCATACATTCCCAGTTGGCTCAGTGGTAAAAAATCTGCCTCCAAGCAGGAGATGTGGGTTCAATCCCCGGGTTAGGAAGATTCCCTGGAGAAGGAAATGGCAACCCACTCCAGTATTCTTGCCTGGAAAATCCCATGGATGAAGGAGTCTTGCAGGTTACAGTCCATGGGGTCGCAAAGAGTCGGACACAAATTAGCAGCTAAACAACAACAACATTTAAGTTTAGGATCTGTTTAACCCGAGGTCCTTTCCTTTGATGGGAGTGCAGGCTGAGGTGAGGAAAGATTCTTTCACCAGAGAATCCAATAGCCTGTGAATTGTGACTTGGCCACACAATGCCCTTCAAAGCCTCAAACACAGGAGTTTCTATACCAATCACTCTGACTGACTCTGATTATCATGAGGAAATAGAAATGCTACAGATATGTCTGAATGGAGGCAGATGTGTGAAACTTGAGGAATTCACTGGGGTGCCTGTTTTGCTTTCATGCTCAGTAACTGCCAGAAATGGGCATTTATAGCAACCATAGCCTGGAAATGGCATAATAAAAAAAGGGCATTAAAAAAAAAGTGATGAAGGTCTGGGTCTCCACCAGGTTAGGGAACTTGCTGAGGGTGAGGGGAATCCAGGAATAATTGAGGAGGGAGGTGATGAATATCAGCTATGAGTTCAAAAACTGCAGCTAATTTCACTAGCTTCCCTGTTTTATTAAGTGTCAATAACTACTGCTTTAGAGAAATTATGAAAGGACAGAGTCACTTTAACATAGGACATGAATATCACAGAATATTAAAGTGTGGACCTTCAAGACTATTTTTCATCTCACTCCAGCTTTACCACTTCAGCAGGTTCTAGTTCTTTCAATAACTGGTATCTGCATCTCTTTGTCCCAGGTGATGGTGACATGCGTGCTCAGTCATGTTTGACTCTTTGCCACTTTATGGACTGCAGTCCACCAGGGTCCTCTTGTCCACACAGTTTTCCAGGCAAGAATAGTGAAGTGGGTCGCCATTTCCTCCTCCAGGGGATCTTCCCAACCCAGAGACTGAACCTGCATCTCTTGCGCCTCCTGCACTGGCAGGGGGATTCTTCGCCACTGCGCCACCTGGGAAGACTGGGCTTTTCCGAAGCTACTCTTACCTGCGCATATGGTAGTCTGCAGGTAACTCTCCTACCTCCCAAACCCCACCAAACAAAAGCTGGTGGATGAATATCCCAGTTCCCTCATTCAGAACTGGCAAATATCCCTTTGGAAATTCGACTTGTAACAATCATCTCATCTCTGTTCCTTTATTTCCAAAACCTCCCTCCCTCAAGTCTGAACTGTTTTGGTAGATTTCTAACGCCTTTGCTGATTTTTTAAAAACATTTAACAGCTTTGTAAGGTGTTCTGTGGGAACATGTTTCCTGCAAAATAACCTATTCTAAATGTCAGTGGAAATCTTCTGTGAGCCGTTTTTTACTTTCTAACATAATTTCTGACCATTTTTTAAAGCATGTTAACCATAGCATTACTGAGCAATCATGATTTGACATGGTCAATACTGGTCAGCATGTATACATTATATCAGATTTTCCCACTTACAAATATTATCCCTATTTAAATATAAGAAAATGAGCTAAAGAGAGGCTAAAAAAATCTTTCTGAAGATCATACATTTAATTAATAATGATATTATTTAATTTAATGGTAATTTGCTTCCAAGATTTACTGTCTTACCACTGATCCTTAAGTTTTATATGTACAGCAAAATAAATGGAAAATTATATAAAGAACATATGCCCCATCCTAACTCACAGATATTCTGAATAATTTTGTCTGTAAAGAGCTTCAGAATCAACAACTTTGGCAAGCAATCCCAATAACCTGATGTATATATTCCAAGACAATATTTTGAGAAATAATGCCCTATATCAGATTGCCTATCTATTTTTCACCTTATATAAGTACATAAGGTTTAAATGGGACCTAATTAAACTTAAAAGCTTCTGCACAACAAAGGAAACTATAAGCAAGGTGAAAAGACAGCCTTCAGAATGGGAGAAAATAATAGCAAATGAAGCAACTGACAAACAACTAATCTCAAAAATATACAAGCACCTCCTGCAGCTCAATTCCGGAAAAATAAACAACCCAATCAAAAAATGGGCCAAAGAACTAAATAGACATTTCTCCAAAGAAGACATACAGATGGCTAACAAACACATGAAAAGATGCTCAACATTACTCATTATTAGAGAAATGCAAATCAAAACCACAATGAGGTACCATTTCACACCAGTCAGAATGGCTGCGATCCAAAAGTCTACAAGCAATAAATGCTGGAGAGGTGTGGAGAAAAAGGAACCCTCTTACACTGTTGGTGGGAATGCAAACTAGTACAGCCACTATGGAGAACAGTGTGGAGATTCCTTAAAAAACTGCAAGTAGAACTGCCTTATGACCCAGCAATCCCACTGCTGGGCATACACACCGAGGAAATCAGAATTGAAAGAGACACGTGTACCCCAGTTTTCATTGCAGCACTGTTTATAATAGCCAAGACATGGAAGTGACCTAGATGTCCATCAGCAGATGAATGGATAAGAAAGCTGTGGTACATATATACAATGGAGTATTACTCAGCCATTAAAAAGAATACATTTGAATCAGTTCTAATGAGGTGGATGAAACTGGAGCCGATTATACAGAGTGAAGCAAGCCAGAAAGAAAAACCCCAATACAGTATACTAACGCATATATATGGAATTTAGAAAGATGGTAAGGATAACCCTGTATGCAAGACAGCAAAAGAGACACAGATGTATAGAACAGTCCTTTGGACTCTGTGGGAGAGGGAGAGGGTGGGATGATTTGGAAGAATGGCATTGAAACATGTATGACATCATATAAGAAACAAATCACCAGTATAGGTTTGATGCAGGGTGCAGGATGCTTGGGGCTGGTGCACTGGGATGACCTGGAGGGATGGTGTTGAGGGGGAGGTGGGAGGAGGGTTCGGGATTGGGAACACGTGTATACCCGTGGTGGATTCATGTTGATGTGTGGCAAAACCAATACAATATTGTAAAGTTAAAAAGAATAATAAAAAATAATAAATTTATATTAAAAAATAATAAAAATTAAAAAATTGTAACTTACTTGAATTCAGAGGTCAACCATTACACTTGGAATATGATTTTCATAGGATGTAACACAGCACATAGGAGGGCTTCAATAAATATTTTATAAATATTCTAGAAGAGGAATGGTGTATATGATCTGATATTATTATGGTCTAACAAGAATAAGAGAAAAATAAACTAGAAAAACTTCATTGTCAAAGTGCAGGTAATCTGTGCCTGGCACAGATGAGAATATAGTGGGGCTGGTGCATGGGGATGACCCAGAGAGATGTTGTGGGGAGGGAGGTGGGAGGGGGGTTCATGTTTGGGAACGCATGTAAAAATTAAAGATTTTAAAATTTAAAAAAAATTAAAAAGTAAAAAAATAAAAAATAAAAAAATAAAGGAAACTGACATTATCCTGCTAGATATATAGGAGATATTGTTGTTTTAAAAATTAATAAAAAAGAATGTCTATATTTTTATAACTGAGTCACTTTGTTGTGCAGCAGAGATTTGCACAACATTGTAAATCAACTGTACTTCAGTAAAAAAATAAACTAAAAACTAATCAGGAAAATATCATGTTCAGATGTACCTAATTTTAAGTCAAATCAGTTTTGTTTTATCAAGCATAATCTTGTTTTTAAATAATCTTATGGACAAACTCTCTTATGGAAAAACTGAATTCTGACATTTAACATTTTCAGTAACTTTTACAGAAATAGTCTAAACTCTAAGGAATATTCTAGAGTTTTAGATATCAGTAGTACGTCAAGGCTGTACATTGCCACCCTGCTTATTTACTTATACGCAGAGTACATCATGAGAAACACTGGGCTGCAAGAAACACAAGGTGGAATCAAGATTTCTGGGAGAAATATCAATAACCTCAGATATGCAGATGACACCACCCTTATGGCAGAAAGTGAAGACGAACTCAAAAGCCTCTTGATTAAAGTGAAAGAGGAGAGTGAAAAAGTTGGCTTAAAGTTTAACATTCAGAAAACAAAGATCATGGTATCTGGTCCCATCACTTCATGGGAAATAGATGGGAAAACAGTGGAAACAGTGGCTGACTTTATTTGGGGGGGCTCCAAAATCACTGCAGATGGTGATTGCAGCCATGAAATTTTTAAAAGACACTCCCTGGAAGGAAAGTTATGACCAACCCAGATAGCATATTCAAAAGCAGAGACATTACTTTGCCAACAAAGGTCTGTCTAGTCAAGGCTATGGTTTTTCCAGTAGTCCTGTAAGGATGTGAGAGTTGGACTGTCAAGAAAGCTGAGCACCAAAGAATTGATGGTTTTGAACTGTGGTGTTGGAGAAGACTCTTGAGAGTCCCTTGGACTGCAAGGAGATCCAACCAGTCCATTCTAAAGGAGATCAGTCCTGGGTGTCCTTTGGAAGTCATGATGCTGAAACTCTAGTACTTTGGCTATTTCATGTGAAGAGTTGACTCATTGGAAAAGACTCTGATGCTGGGAGGGATTGGGGGCAGGAGGAGAAGGGGACAACAGAGGATGAGATAGCTGGATGGCATCACCAACTCGATGAACATGAGTTTAAGTGAACTCTGGGAGTTGGTGATGGACAGAAAGGCCTGGTGTGCTGCAGTTCCTGGGGTCGCAGAGTTGGACACTACTGAGTGACTGAACTGAACTGAAGATCATTTAACACAGCATGCACTTATTTACAGAGAAGGCAATGGCACCCCCCTCCAGTACTCTTGCCTGGACAATCCCATGGACGGAGGAGCCTGGTAGGCTCTGGTCCATGGGGTCGCTAAGAGTCGAACACGACTGAGTGACTTCACTTTCACTTTTCACTTTCATGCATTGGAGAAGGAAATGGCAACCCAGTCCAGTGATCTTCCCTGGAGAATCCCAGGGACGGGGGAGCCTGGTGGGCTGCCATCTATGGGGTCGCACATCGTCGGACATGACTGAAGCGACTTAGCAGCAGCAGCAGCACTTATTTAGCATGAAAATTTCATTTATTTTATCATAAGTGTATTTGATGGACAAATCATTCTTTCCAGTTTGTTCACCTTGATTCTATTAAGTAAGAAGGTCCCTGCAGCAGACGAATCTAAAAGCCATTTCTATCTGGGAGTGTAATGACACTCCATCTGACATAAACGTACTTCTGAGTTTCCATTTCTATGACACAAGAAAAACTTTGATTCAGACCCATTTGATATCTCAAGTGCTTGGAGTGGAGTTTGGAGCTCCAGATACGTCTGAAGTTCATCTTCCTATCAAAATACAATTTTAACTGACAAAATGATAATTCAGAGAAATATTAGAAATAAGAATAACAGGTTCACCATATGCAGATTCTTTCAACTAACTGAAATGTCAATGTGAGAGAAATAAGAAATATAAAATTAAAGCACAGAACCAGACTAATACTTCTGACATGAGAATTATATTATATTCTAGGTATGCTGATGGAATGCAATATACAAATGAATGTCATCCATCATGTATGGAAAAGCAGAAGGAAAAGGTTGAAACCTAGTATTCTGTATTTACCCTAGGTATTCAACAAGAAAACACAAATCACATAATAAAAGATTCTTCAAAAGGAAGCAAAAAGTGTTACAAAAGTATTTGCCTTAAAATTCCCCAACAGAAGAGCAAACCCTATTTTGAACAGTAAAGAAATAAAATTTTACCCAGAAGGAACTTAAAATAGATAATGATTAAATGAAGTGATTGAAGACAGGAGGAGAAGGGGACGGCAGAGGATGAGATGGTTGGATGGCATCAATGACTCAATGGACATGAGTTTGAGAAAGCTCTGGGAGCTGGTGATGGACAGGGAAGCCTGGCGTGCTGCAGTCCATGGGATCACAAAAAGTTGAACAGAACTGAGCAATTGAACTGAAATGAAGTGACTGAAGTTTTAAAATACTAAGATTTGAAATATTAAAGTATTAAGAATACAACACTTCTGAGCAGGAGGAATTAGGTTACAGCAGGCTAAGGATCCTCCTGCAGTAAGTAGGTGAAGTGACATAAATTCAAAGTGTCATGGGTATACAGGATGAGGAAGAGTTGAAACCTTCATACTTTGCTTATAGTAGTGAAACTGATATAACTGCTTCAGAAATGTAGAACATATGGCAAGGCATATCTCATAAAATTATAATCATATGTGCATTACTGGGAAATCAATGTCACTTCAAAACAGTAACAGGAAATTTCCTAAATAAAGTTACTGAAATTAAACCATCATTTCAAGTTAAGCTTTTAAAAAATCTTTACTATGTAGGAAACTTGATAGGGATATTAGTGTCTGATTTGGAAATTTTCTTGACTTCCTTAGAATATTCCCTAAATTTGATGCAAAATGTAGATAATTCTTTTTGCTGACATTTTATGGAAATATTCTCTCCAATATTTCAAAATGTCTTTCAAATGCAATCTGTTATGGCAGAGAATGAATTTGAAGGTTTTAATATATTCATTTATCATCTAATTCTGAAATGGCACCAGATGTGTAAGGGAGTAAGCTTTTCATTTGTTTCCTCAAGAGTAATATAAAATTAACAAATAGCTTAGATATTCACCCAAAACAATCACTGTGAAACAGAACACCACATGCAGCATGCACCAAATAATCTGTGATAGAGGACGGTAAATATTCTAATGAAAGATTTAGAAAGGCATATCCCTCCAAGAATAAAATGAATTATGGCAATACAATTCTAAAAAGCACTCTTTTATAAGTAAAATGAAATATAAGGGTTTTTTGATTGTGTGCATAAACATGACATATTTCAATCAATTTAAAATACTACTTTTGTATTATGTAAACATATATTATTTTTAAAATAATAAAGTTATAAGCACCAGCTCTGCAGGTTTACAATCAGAGAAAGCATATACTGATCTTTCTCTTTGTAAGATGAAAAATCCTATTATAATTTGACCATATGTGAAATCGGGAAAGAATCCCCAATATTTCTGTTTTGTCAGGTCTCTACGGAGTGCTTTTCATTTTGAAGTAATACAACCTGTTATTAAGAGCGTCTGTGAGCTATAAAGCCAACCTAAATTTAGATTCATCCTTGGATGTTGTATGGTCTTTTGTAAATTAGTTAGCCTTGCTG
Organism: Capra hircus; assembly: GCF_001704415.2. Lineage (NCBI taxonomy): Eukaryota > Metazoa > Chordata > Mammalia > Artiodactyla > Bovidae > Capra > Capra hircus. Next base: position 109,564,775 of record NC_030811.1, read on the forward strand.
ATTCTCAGCTTTCTCATCTGTAAAAGGCTACAAGATGTTTATGTTGACTTACACTTACAAAATGCTTAGCACATTACCTGGAAATTAATATGCATATGAAATCATCTTACTTTCATCATAAAAAAATAGTAAACATCACCTGATACTTCAAAGCTTAGTCCTCTAGGAATATGATTTATATTTAAAATCATGAGCCTAAATCCTTTTCCTTATTCCCCTCAGCAAAGCTGAGAGGTTGTCACTATAAAAATAAACTAAAAACAAACCAAAACAAAATTTGCTCAAAACTTAGTAGAAGCAAAAAGGAAATAATCACTAAAAGTACAGCCAAATATAAAATATCTTATCCAAAGATTTGTCCTTTAACCTTCTGAATCCCAATAAAGGCAGAAAGATGTTTTAATAATCCTGAAAGATGATGCTGTGAAAGTGCTGCACTCAATATGCCAGCAAATTTGGAACACTCAGCAGTGGCCACAGGACTGGAAAAGGTCAGTTTTCATTCCAATCCCAAAGAAAGGCAATGCCAAAGAATGCTCAAACTACCGCACAATTGCACTCATCTCACATGCTAGTAAAGTAATGCTCAAAATTCTCCAAGCCAGGCTTCAGCAATACATGAACCGTGAACTCCCTGATGTTCAAGCTGGTTTTAGAAAAAGCAGAGGAACCAGAGATCAAATTGCCAACATCTGCTGGATCATCGAAAAAGCAAGAGAGTTCCAGAAAAACATCTATTTCTGGTTTATTGACTATGCCAAAGCCTTTGACTGTATGCATTATCTCTTTTATCTATAAACACATCTTTATAAATGTAAGATAGCATATTTTAAATGAAATGAGGACAGATTACAGGGAATCCCTCGGCTATTTCTTGTTTCATTTAGGAGGCTGTTCTGCATTACTCCTTGATTAAATTAACTTCAGTTGTAAAGCGATGCTGCTTTTCGTATAAGTACCTGGTCTTTGCAGTCTCAGAAAAGGAAGGAATTGCAACTGCTCAAGGAATTCTCTATTAGTACCAGAGAGACACAATATAAAATTTGATAGGAATTAAAGAAAAGAAACATTTAAAAATATGTCAGGATGGCAAGTTAGCATGAATAACCAAAAAAAGGAGTCATAGCACTCTGACATTCTTGTAGTAAATTTCAAACAATGATTGCAAAATTCCTAATGATGAAAGAGAAGCTGAGAAGCTAGGAAACAGAAACCTGTAGGTGGAAGCTCTCTTAGTGATCATGCACGCGTGCGTGCTAAGTCACATCAGTCACGTCCGACTCTGTGACGCTATCGACTGTAGCCTGCCAGGCTCCTCTGTCCTTGGGATTCTCTAGGCGAGAATACTGGAGTAGGTTGCCTGTGCCAAGGATCGAACCTGCAACTCGTGCATTGCAGGCGGATTCTTTACCACTGAGCCACTGGGGAAACCCAAAATAGACATGTACATTTATATAGAAAAGATTTTCTAGCACACTTGTCTGATGCTTATTTTATTTGTTGTACTCCTCAGTTCTCCACTCTGAATGATTTTCACAACACTGAATAGAAATTATTCCTTATTCCCTAACTGCTTATTTGAAGCTTTAATACTGCTATCAACATTCTATTTCTATAGAAATACATCTGTATGTCAAGTCATGAGAATATATGAATACATTACGTTTATGTTTTAGCATCTACTACACACCAGTCACTTCCCTGATAGCTCAGTTGGTAAAGAATCCGCCTGCAATGCGGGAGACCCCGGTTCAATTCCTGGGTCAGGAAGATACAGTGGAGAAGGGATAGGCTACCCACTCCAGTATTCTTGGGCTTCCCTCGTGGCTCAGGTGGTAAAGAATCCACCTGCAATGAGGGAGACCTGGGTTCTGATACCTGGGTTGGGAAAATCCACTGGAGAAGGAACAGGCTACCCACTCCAGTATTCTGGCCTGGAGAATTCCATGGACTGTATAGGCCATGGGGTCTCAGAGTCAGACTCAACTGAATGACTTTCACTCACTCACTCACACACCAGTTATTTCACAAGAAAGAAGCCTAAATATCTATCCATTCATGTTTGGGAATTTTTCTTTCTCTTGTGAAATCATTAGAGCGAGTGAGTGAGTGAGTGAAAGTCACTCAGTTGTGTCTGATTCTTTGTGACCTCATGGACTACATCGTCCATGGAATTCTCCAGGACAGAATACTGGAATGGGTAGCCTTTTCCATCTCCAGGGGATCTTCCCAAGTCAGGGATCGAACTCAGGTCTCCCGCATCACAGGCGGATTCTTTACCAGCTGAGCGCCACAAGGGAAGCCCAAGAATACTGGAGTGGGTAGCCTATCCCTTCTCCAGTGGATCTTCCTGACCCAGGAATCGAACCAGGGTCTCCTGCATTGCAGGCAGATTCTTTACCAACTGAGCTATCAGGGAAGCCCTGAAATATGCCATTAAATTGTTAACATGGCACACACACACAGCTCTCTCCATATGATGGCAACAAGAAGAAGCAGAAAAGGGAATTGCTGTGAAGTTCTTCTGAGACCAGAACACAAGCAGGTTTTAGCATGGTCTATTTAAAGGGCACTTTCTTTTAGGAACCCAGGAGAGATTTATAACGGTAGTTGTCTCTGTTATTAGTTTTCACCATGTGATTTTGGGCAAGTCTTGATATCCCCATATACTCCAAATAAGACAAGTAGTAATAGTTTGTGTCACAGATTTGCTTCCTATAGAATTTCAGAAGTCAAAAGGCCCAGACCTTGACTTAGTGGGTCTGGAAGTGTGAGGTCAGGGGACATAGCGGGGCTGTAGGACCCAGGAGCGTGCCCTGTGGGACCCAAGAAGTCTCTGATGCTACCTTACCGGGGAGACTCAGTCTTCAACAAAAACCCTGTTCTGTGCTTCCTCCAATGAGCCTGAGACCTTCGAGTTATTTTTCTATGACTTTGAGTTACTTTTCAGAGAAATCAGACTGGTCTTTTCGGCAATAGATTAGATTTGGGGTGAAGAAATTATAATCACTGGCTTTTTCTTGCCCTTTTAATTGGCAATGTTGCAGTTTTATTTACTTCTCTTTTTTCATCAAATTTTCCTGAATTACCACTGCATATTAGATTTTGGGGGTCTCCTTTTTTTAAAACAAATGGCTCTTAGAGTCCTGGTTTTAATCTGATTGGCATTTGGCCTTGTGTTATTGTTAGTTATTGGACCTTTCTTAAAAAATGTGATTTAAGCTAATTGTTTCCAGCGTCATTCCTGTTTTACTTTTGGGCCTTTGAAATTTTATTACGGGAAGAACTGCTCATCAATCTCTTACATCTCAATGAGCAGGTGAGTCAACACATGCCATCTCCAAAGTCATTTGGAATATAAGGCCTCAGCTCTGTAGAGATAAAGTTATTAAGGCTAAGTTTGTCTGGGTTTATGAGCATACTGTACAGAACAGGAATTTTCTTAAATGTGTTTAAAATTACATTATATGGATGGACAACTTCCTACCTGGCCTTCTTCACTTGGTTATTGCATATAAACTTTTCAAAACTAAATTATAAGCTTTTTTATCTCAGGGGATATTTGAAGGTACTTCTTTGGCAACTTTAACAAGGCTTAAAATTAAGAATACCTTTATATACTTATTCATAACATTATATTTACTGAAGCCGGTATTTAGAATAAGCATCATATGATAGAATTAATACAGCTTCAAATTCAGCTCTCTCACTCTGCATTCTGTCTATGAAGAGGTCATGCTACATTGTAGGTACCAGGAAACCCAAGTTATATGCTTGTTATTAATGCAATTTGAATCTCTGGGCATGTTTCCAGTTCTGAGCCAAGTCATTAAAACCCATCTTCATGAGTACATTCTAAATTCTCTGTCTAAATTTGTAGTTTATGTCTGTCTAATTTGTATTTGGGGGTCTGTTACAGCATACAAGACACACTTTCCATAGCACATCATGTCAAGCTATTCTCTTTTGCTCTGATGTGAGGATTTGGCCTATCACTGGCAAGGAAAGATAAAAAGTCTTGGTCTCAATATATTTTGCCAAGCAATAAATATAAGTAATAACACAGAAAGCACAATGAGAAAATTTGCCTTAAATTCTATATGTGTGCTTTCAGGCAAGAATACTGGAGTGAGTTGCCACTTCCTCCTCCCAAGGATCTTCCCAAACCAGAGACAGAACCTGTCTCCTGTGTCTCCTGCATTAGAGATGTATTCTTCACCCGATGAGCCATCAGGGAAGCCTCTAACAATTGTATCTAAAATAATTAGATACCTTTAATTGCAAAAGACAGAAACCTAAGTCAAACTAGATTAATTAAAATAAGGGACTCTGGTGAGTGATGTAAGTATAATGAAAAGTCAAGATTACTTTGAACATGGTTGAATTCAGAGATTTACATGATACTATTAAGATGCTCTTTCATCTCTCTACTCTGCGGCTATTCAGTTAGTTTCAATCTCACTCAAAAATACACATAGGAAGCCCCAGTCCTTACAACTGGTGATCTCACAGAAAAGAGGCAACTGGGTCTATACCAACATCCACATTCATTTCTGAGAACTCTGATGGGCCCTTGTTTGGACTACATATTCACTCATCATTAGTGAGTTGATGCTGTATGATTAATTGTCCCAAGAGTATCAGAGGGAGTAGGAGAGAGGTACTTCCCAAAAGTGTTTTAGACAGCCAAAAAGGAAAAGAAGTCTATTCAATCACTGAAATTTTTACATCCTTCAGTTTTATGTTTGCATATAATCAATAACTTAGATTAATTATAGACATTGTGCGTATACAAAGAAAAAAAAAACAGCCCTGTTCTAAGATTTTCCTCACTATATCATCAGCTTCTAAGCCATAAAACATCATTATTGAGAAATCAGTATTATAACAGAGCCTTATAAATTAGGTACTCTTGAACTTAGTGCATGGCAAAGCTGTTTCACATTAAAATTTTTATATGCTATTCAACTTGTATCTGAAACATACTGAGTTTGTATGTTTGATGATGATTTTATAATTTACTCTGTTTCAGGATGAGTTCAGAGTATGATGAAATAGTCAGTGTATTACAACATCTTCATTTTCTAACTGAGGTCTAGGTAAACATTTTCTCCAAAGGACCAGAGAGTAAATACGGTAGGTTTGTGAGCCATAAGGATTAGGTTGCAACTCCCAACTCATCTACTGGAGCAAAAATAGAAGCCGTAGATAATGCATGAATGAATGAGTGTGGCTGTGTTCCAATAAAACTTTACAAAAACAGGTGGTGGAATAGATTTGGCCCATGTGCTCTATGCACTTTGCCAGCTTAACTTGGTGAACACTCAGTATGTATCACACAGGGACTCTCAAAACTCACTGACAATGGTTTAATCATAAACAGTTCTAACTTAAAGTATGTCAATTTACTTTTCCTTCATCTTAAATTTTCTACTATTAATTGGAAATTTTCAAACTTAAGTAGAAAAATATTGTGTCAAGTACACTGAGATTCTTCCAACAAAGTATTTCAAACAATGACTAACATTTTATTGTAGCTTGTATTTACCTAGTATTCTCACAAGAAATCACATCATTAGTTCCTCAGAACAACCCAATGTGACAGTACCTTTTCACCCTAAGTCCTTCTCCCACCACTCCCCTCAGGGAGGCATAGACCATTTCCATTTTAAGGAATTTACTTATAATCACCTTGGAACATAAACAAGGAATGACAAAAAGCATGAATATAAACATTTTTCTTACCTCGTATGCTAATAAGAGGTGCTAGTGCATGCTAGGATGCACAGGATGCTGATAAGGTCCTAATAAGGATGCTTCCTATGCATAGGATGCACAGGGTACTAATAAGGTCCTAGTGCAGTCCATGGGGTCGCTAAGAGTCGGACACGACTGAGTGACTTCACTTTCACCTTTCACTTGCATGCATTGGAGAAGGAAATGGCAACCCACTCCAGTGTTCTTGCCTGGAGAATCCCAGGGACAGTGCCCCTGGTGGGCTGCCGTCTATGGGGTTGCAGAGAGTCAGACACGACTGAAGCGACTTAGCAGCAGCAACAGCAGCACTTGCTGACACATTTGCACTTCTATCTTTTCTTCTAAGTAGAAAAAATTGTGATGTACTCCCAGCTCCTTGACAAAGCTGATCTAATTCCCCCAAATATTTCTAAAATGCACAAGTACATCTATATAGCAACATTACCCATATCTCTGCATTTTCTTCTCCAGAAAAAGCATACAGAACAATCATTTAATTACTTGATACTAAATAATTGATTGATAGGTATATTGTTCAATATGCAGTGATTAAGCACAGCATTGTAAACAAATCACCTCCTCTATCACAATATCATAATGCAAATAAATAACAAAAATATAATCAAATACATAATAAATGAAAACAGCACTTAGAAAAACAAATTAAGCAAACAAAATAATATTCAAGAGCCGTTTGCTGCTGCTGCTAAGTCACTTCAGTCGTGTCCGACTCTGTGCAACCCCATAGACGGCAGCCCTCCAGGCTCCGCCGTCCCTGGGATCCAGGCAAGAACACTGGAGTGGGTTGCCATTTCCTTCTCCAATGCATGAAAGTGAAAAGTGAAAGTGAAGTCGCTCAGTCGTGTTCTACTCTTTGCAACCCCATGGACTGCAGCCCACCAGGCTCCTCCATTCATGGGATTTTCCAGGCAAGAGTACTGGAGTGGGGTGCCATTGCCTTCTCTGCCTCATATCAAAAGAACTACTTGGGGCGTGGGAGGAATTGGAAGGTGGGGATTGACACAAATGCACTGTTGATACTATGGATACACAGGTAATGAGCGCACGCTATACAGCGCAAGGAACCCCACTCAGTGCTCTGTGGTGAGCTGAGTGGGAAGGAGTCCAAAGGAGAGGGGATATTTGTATATGTATGAGTGATTCATTTGCTCTATAGCAGAATCTAACACAACATTGTAGAGCAACTATAGTCCAATAAAAATTAATTTTAAAAATTACCCAAGTGAACTTTGGAGGCAAGAGGAAGAAAACACAAGGCTACCCTTTAGGAATGGATGAAAGACTAAGGGTGAAGTGGTGAAGGGGTGAGTGAAGAGATCTAGGTTCTTTAACATTTCATGGTTCTCAAGGAGTGCACTGCAAAGGCTGTTCTTTGCATACATGCGTGCACTTAAGCCTACAGTTTTAAATCTCTGCAGTGTAGCATGGGCTTTGCAATTGGATAGATTTAGGTTTTAATCTTCATTGGGTTACTTACTAACTGTACCTATCAGAGCAAGTTATTTAAACTCCCTGAACCTTACTTTCCTCATTATAAGATGGGAAGACTCACACTTTATGTTAATTAGGGGGTTTTGTGAAGATTTAATTATACAACAAATGTTATTGCACAGGATAAAATAGGTGTTTTAGAAATACAGTTTTCTTCCTGACTGACCCATCTGGTGTTTTGTTTTGGTTTTTTGGATTTTTTTTTGCTTTTTTGTTTTTAAAGAGTTTTTGATGTGGACCATTTTTTAAAGTCTTTATTGAATTTGTTACAATATTCTTTCTCTATTATATTTGGTGTTTTATGTTTGTGCCTGACCCAAAAGAGCCCATTTTGCTTTCGCCACCCTGATCTTACATTTTTCCAGTACCCAACTTCTGTTAGATTCAAAAGCACTTAGAACTAGGGGGATTATGGCTCAGTGTATCTTAATGTCTGTAAACCTAGATGACATCAGCGCAAGAATCTTAGCCAAACTCGTGTGAAGTGGGGAAAGTCAGAAAAATCAAAGATACTTTTCATAATAAGTGATCATGTACAGGTGAAGGCATACTGTTCTTGAAACCTGAACTATCAGTTCAGTTCAGTCACTCAGTCGTGTCCGACTCTTTGTGATCCCATGAATTGCAGCATGCCAGACCTCCCTGTCCATCACCAACTCCAATTATAAATTTTAAAATGTCCAAGCAGATGCAGTTATAAATGTCATTTTCTTCTTGTAATACCTTTTCTCAATGTTTTTCAGTTTTACACTCAGTTTTTCAGTTTGTAACATCAATGAATCAGTGAAAAAAAAAAAAAGCATGCCATTTCAACTACCATGCATTTGAAAATGGAATTTGGAAAAAAGAAATCATCCTCAAATTCTATAAGAATCCAGGCTACATAATGGTTATAGACCTTCTGTCCTGCGCAACTTGCTGGGAGAATATGACATAGCACCACCTCACCCTTGAGTCAACAGCTAGCCATTGACCTTCATTATAAGCAAAACGGCTGTTTGAAGAGAGGTACCACAGATTGGGAAGTTATAATTTGATAGAGCGAGGAGGGAGTCAGACTGAACAGATTTCAATAAAAGTTATATGGAAAGATAACTCCCTAGAAGCACTGTTGCTCATGAAATTACGTCTGGGAAGAGACAGAATTCGCTCAGGCTATTGTAGTCGTTGCAGGCAATTTTCAAAGAAATTGTATTACTAGTGATTTTCAAGGAAATGGCAGTAAAAAGTAACTTCCTGTTTCTATTAAGCAACTGGTACATAGCTGAAAGGGAACCTTCAATGGAGCATGAACCAGATATACCCCCTGTGATTTCTATGTCTGCAGGTAGAGTTTCCAATAACTGGCCATTCATTTTTTTTTTCAAGTCAACAATTATTGCACACACTTCATAAATAATTGGCATGGTTCAAGGCACTAGGGAAACACGAATGAAGAAAACAGACAAAATTTTCTCTCCTTATGGTATTGGTACTCTATGTGAGGAAAATAGATATGTCATTCATCAAGCTTTTTAAATGATTTGGGGGGACTCTTAACATTTGAGTCCTCAGACTGTCTAATGCAAAAGCATCAAGACTCAAGTAAAAATCCAGCTATTATTTAGCAAATATTTTCTGTGTCCTCAACTGTGTAACTTTGGGGTCTAAGAGTTAATCCTAAAGGAAATCAATTCTGAATATTCATTGGAAAGATTGATGCTGAAGCTGAAGCTCCAATACTTTGGCCACCTGACGGAAGAGTCAACTCACTGGAAAAGACCCTGATGCTGGGAAAGACTGAGGCCAGGAGGAGGAGGGGTGACAGAGGATGAGATGGTTGGATGGAATCACTGACTCAATGGACATGAGTTTGGGCAAACTCTAGGAGACAGTAAGGCCAGGGAAACCTGGTATGCTGTAGTCCATGGGATCACAAAGATCACACAACTGAGCAACTGAACAACAAAGGAGATGGATCCTTGGATCCCATGATATTCACATAAACCTTCCCATTTGATTGTTGATTCATTTGATAACCAGTTGTTGAGGCTCACAATATGCAGGTGTTGAGAGTCTAGGGAAAGAGACAGACAGACAAATAGATGGATGCCACACAATATAACAGACGTACATGGACTATGTGCTTTAGAAGCATATGATGTCACTGACTCCGTCTGGACGTCTGGCAATATTTCTCATAAAGGATGCAACACTTGGGTTAGGACTTAAAGGTGAGTTAGACTTTGCCAGATGAGAAAAAGATGAGGGTGTTACAGCAGATATAACAGCAAATACGGATGCACAAAAGAAGAGAGTCAAATTTAACCCACATCATAATAAAGCTATGCCTAGCTTCTTTATTTTTCATAAGCTGATGTTCCATTCTCATTGGAAAGTGGAGGAACTGACAAAAAATACTGGCTATCAATATAACCAGTGTCCTCTAACCTAAAGAGTTTTTTTTTAATATATATTCAAAGTAGCCTCTCATGGATAAATAAATAGTTTCAAGCTCAGTTCCAGGTCAGAGCCATTTTTCCTTCTCTACTGCCTTCTCAAGTCAATGACTAACTATAGGAGAAACTTACGGACTGAATGGCAGTGGGGGAGAAGTACTTAGGTGGTCTCTCTGCTAATTTCTGCCTCAGGGCAGATTCTCATTCACTGATGCTACCAAGTGTGGTATTGGCCAGGTAGGACTGCAGCCTGGCCTCCTCTGAGGCATGATCTCTTAGCCTTATCAGACCCAGTGGTCCTCCTTGCTAATTTCTTTCTCACTGGCAGTATGGATACCCCTTGAATTTTGGCTTTCACTCTTCTTTATCACTGAACGAAGCAGCTTACCCTAAAGCCCTCAGCTAACGTGGTGCCATTCAACCCTTCTGCAAAGAAGTTCTAATACTCAATAATTATATCTCAGCAGGGAAATTACTTAAATGTCACACATCTACATTTTCTTCTTTGTCAAACGGGGTTCTTCTTCAGTGTGTGGTTGCATAGATTAAGTGAGTTAATAGATACAAAATGCTAAGAAGGATGCTTGGCAATTTTACAGGCAATGCGTGCTTGCTCTTATTAGTTCTTCACTCCCCCTCGAGATGTGCAGGAACTTATCCGTCCTTTCTCTATTGTGTGCATCGCCCCTGGAGCCAGGAGGACTGCTTCAGGTCACTATGCAACTGTATTTTTGCTCCAGCTACTAAGGCTTTGATGCTAGCATGCCTTCATCCTGCATGGCAGTCTTCTAATGCTTTTGACTTTTTCTTCAACTTCAAGAAATCACTCTTTCTTCTTGGGATTTCGCCTCCAAGAAGCGAAGAAAGGACACACTGCAGATCTTAGAACCCTTGTTTTTTCTTCCCAGACCCTGGGCCAGAAGTCATAGACTATTCCTTCCATCTTGGAGAGGAATTTCCCTTTATGTCTAAGATTTCCAGAACTGGCTCCTGATGTGAATATGAGCTAAGATATTTTCTAAAGAGTATTTTCATTCCAAAGCCTGCCTTTCAGAACCACTGTTTTACCACAGACTCCCCAGATTTGATTTTGAGTGTCAAAGGCTCACGTATAAATCCCTTCTCTTTATCATCTTGATATAAAAATTCTGTCCCTCCTCTAAGATAAATAATTCCTCTTGAAAACATAGTAAGAAAATGGCACAAGATGAAATGTAAACAAGGAAAAACACATGCACATATTTCAAAATTATTATTCATACTTTATTCATAAGTATTAAAAGGTTTAGTGTTTTCAAAAAGCAGGAAGTAGTAACTAATTTGGTGCTGTAAGTGTAGAACTGACGTGTGTATGTGTGTGTTGGGGAAAGCAGGGTAGAAGTCAGGAGGGTAAGAAGGCTAACAAGCAAGGTGCAAGAAGCCAGTTTCAATCAGGTTGAAAAGAGCATCATTTGTCAGGCTAAGTAATTTTTGCTCTTCATTTAGCCAAAATAACTACCCTGTGTATTAAGTGGTGTTAATATTTGCATATTCATTTCATGTGTTAGAAAATGAAGGCTTGAGCCATTAAGCTATGCTCCTATATTATCATCACTATAATTATTAGAGCTAGGATAAGAATCCAGTTTTCCTAATTTATAATTCATCACATTATCTTGTTTTGTTTTTAACTTCAAGCAACTTCTAGGGACAAGTTAGAAATTGGCATTTTTCACTTTTGAGATAAATGAGATAAATCTGAGAGAACAGTGACAAATCAAAAATATTTCATTGCTTCTGAAACTCCTGTTCTTCTGGCAAAACAGAATCCCAAGGCTGTGTTCAGTAAGATTCTCTGATATATTTCTTGCTTGCTTATTATTCACTGTCTTTCTTGCTTTCACGGTTGGTAAAGACTCAGTAATTCTAACTATGAGGATATCAAACTGCACATGTGTACAGTTTAGATGAAGTTATTTATTTATTTTTGCCACACAATTTTCTAAAAATGAAGATATAATTTCAAAAGGGTCTACTGGATTAACTGCAAATCTTTTGTGGTGATATCCATAAGATATATTATTTTATACCACAGTGTCACTTAATCAAGACCTAAGAGATAAAACAAGTTACTCCAAGCACATTTCTGAAACTAATATGAATCTATCTGAAATATCACTTAGAATCAACTGTAGATAAGTCTACTTGCAAAGAAGGCAGAGAATAAAAATACAGTTGGCAATTAAATTACATTTGACTATGTAAAAAGCCAGTAATAGAAATTCATGACAGAAAGTAAATTCTTTATGTAAACAGTTTAGTTGCTATTTTCATGGAGAGTGCAAAAACTTCATTAATTTGAATAAATACTTAGTGAATATCTATTGTTTTTCCATTGAGGATGTGCAGATGAATGAGGGAGACACAGCCTCTGCCCGCTTGGAACTTTCAATCATACAAAGGTTAGAAGAAGGTTAGAAGGTTAGAAATACAGTGTCTACGAGAATTCCTAATGAGTAAACCTTAACTAATACAAGGTGTCATGGAAGGCTTATACAGAGAAAATACCTTTAAACAAAGACATGAAAGTTAAGTAGAATTTGTCCAGGTGACTAGTTAGAGGAAGGTGTTCCCAGGAAGAAGAAATAGCATATCCCAAAGGGATTTAGAAAATTCAAGGGATGAAAAACTATGGAAGAAGCATCATGGCGAGGGAGGTAGGGCCAGATTATGAAGGAATTTAGGCCAAGTAAAGTATCTTAAATCTTATGTCACTAAAAACTTTAACTGGAGCAGTATCGTGGTTGCTTTTGATTTTTAGAAGATGACTTCAGATGAGAACCATCTTGCAGACAACGGAGGGAGGCGTCAGTCACAGTCACCATTCACTGTTCGTACAGGGTTCTGCTCAAGATCCTATATGCTGCTCCAGAATGGATCCAAGCTGATGAGAGTGAAAATAGGACTGTCATGGGAAGAGAGTGTATTGGTCCAGGCAAGAGATGACAGTGGCTTAGGCTTAAATGGAAGAAAAGTAGTGAAGCGGAAGTACTTGCAACCAACATATGAGGAGGTAGAATTCATGATGTATAATGTGTGATTATGGGAGCCGATATAGAGAAAATAATCAAGAATGATTCATTGCTTCCTGGTTCATTGGCTGTGGATGTCATCTAGGGGGTCCAGGGAGTGTGGGAGGCAGAAGGAATCATAACTGCTTTTGGAGGCATGGTAGTTTTGAAGGACCCATGAAACATATGGTTGGAGATTTAGTATAAAATGTTTGGTATTTTGTTCTGGAGCTCAGAAGATAAATTTGACCGAGAGACATAAAGTCAAAAATAATCACTATCGAGATGGAACTGAAGTCACTGAAGTGGCAAAAATCAATAAATAAAAGCAGGCAAAGAGAAAACAGAGGGACTGGGGTGAAACCATCAGGATGCCTACAGTTAAATGTCTAATAGAAAGGACTTCACTGGTGGTCCAGTGGTGAAATACTTCAGCTTCCAATGATCAGGGAGCGAAGATCCCACATACCTCACCAACCAAAACATTAAAAAAAAAGAAGAAGAAGCAATACTGTCACTAATTCAATAAACTCTAAAAATGGTCCACAGGAAAAAAAAATTCTTAAAAAAGTCCAATAGAAGAAAACTAGACAAAGTATGGCAAAAAAACAAAACAAAACCAAAAAAAACTACAATATTGTAATTAGCCTCCAATTAAAATAAGGAAATTAATTTTTTAAAAAGGAAGGAAAGGAGACATGGAGGTAGAAGCAAAGACAGGAGAGGGGCATGGAGTTAAAGGGACTGACTCTTAAAGCAGAATGAGTGTTCAGTTACGTCCAAGACTGCTGTGAGGCCAGGAGTGTCCGTTCCATCCTCTGACATGGACAGCCTTTTCCGCAGCAGTGTCTGGGGTAGCAGTCCTAGAGGACTGAATCGAGGAGTGAGTAGGGGAGGCAGATGTGGGGGTGCAAGAAACTTGGCTGTCAACTGAGCAAGGCAGAGAAGATGAGGGGAAACTACTGAGTCCAAAGATTTCAGAGTGGCTGGGAAGTGTCGCGTGCAGAGCAGGGTTCTGAGTTTCCATGAGCAGAAAAGGATTGAAAGTGTGGAAGTTAATTGCTCAGTAGTGCCCAACTCTGTGTGACCCCGTGGACTGTAGTCCGCCAGGCTCCTCTGCCCACGGAATTCTCCAGGCAAGAACACTGTGCTGCTAAGTCACTTCAGTCGTGTCCAACTCTGTGCGACCCCATAGACGGCAGCCCACCAGGCTCCCCCGTCCCTAGGATTCTCCAGGCAAGAACACTGGAGTGGGTTGCCATTTCCTTCTCCAATGCATGAAAGTGAAAAGTGAAAGTGAAGTCACTCAGTCATGTCCGACTCTTAGCGACCCCATGGACTGCAGCCTACCAGGCTCCTCCGTCCATGGGATTTTCCAGGCAAGAGTACTGGAGTGGGGTGCCATTGCCTTCCCCAGGGGATCTTTCTGACCCAGGGACTGCACCCAGGTCTCCTGCATTCAGACAGATTCTTTACCGTCTGAGCCACCAAGGAATCACAGTAAAGAATTACCTGAGAGAGTAAGGGGATTCTGAGGAATAATTCCTCCACTGGGTTACATGGCTGTAAAAAGTTGTATGGGGGTAGTTGTGGGACCAGTGGCTTTTGCTTTCTCTGCAAGTAGGCTAAAGAGTTAAAGCACACACGCAAACAATAAATAGTGTCAAGCTTTGAAGCGGGCTAAGAATTATTGAAATGTCTTGTGGAGATTGGAGATAAGTGATAAGAGAAACATGGCATGACCAGGTAATGTTCAGGGCCCAGTTTACATTGGGAATCAAGGATCAAAATGGCTAGTACCTTAAAGGAAACAGAAGCACAAAAATCAGAAAGAGAAAAACAAATACCGTATATTAACACATATGTGTGAAATCTTTTAAAATGGTGCAGCTGAAACTATCTGCAAGGCAAGAACAGAGAAGCAGTCGCAGATAAAGGACTCGTGGACACAGCGGGGGAAGGAGGGGTGGGACAACTGAGAGAGCGGCCCTGACATGTAACATACAACACAGGACTCGCGTGTGTGAAACAGGCAGCTCGTGGGAAGCTGCTGTACACCACAGGGAGCTCAGCCGGGTACTTTGGACTGATCTGGGGGTGGGATGGGCGGGTGGGGGGAAGGCTCAGGAGGGAGGGGATACATGCGTACCTATAGCTGGTTCACGTCACTGCACAGCAGAAATTAACACAACATTGTGAAGCAATTCTACTCCCCCTGAAACCGAAAACCCGAAAAGCCAAAAAATCATTTTACTGAGCACCAAATACATACGGCCTGGCGCATGTTTGTGGTAGAAGGAGATGTTCTTGTGTATTACGTGTGTCTACGTGCATATGTCTGGAGAAGGCAATGGCACCCCACTCCAGTGCTCTTGCCTGGACAATCCCATGGATGGAGGAGCCTGGTAGGCTGCAGTCCATGGGGTCGCAAAGAGTCGGACACGACTGAGCGACTTCACTTTCACTTTTCACTTTCATGCATTGGAGGACATGGCAACCCACTCCAGTGTTCTTGCCTGGAGAATCCCAGGGACGGGGGAGCCTGGTGGGCTGCCGTCTATGGGGCTGCACAGAGTCGGACACGACTGAGCAACTTAGCAGCAGCAGCAGTGTGTGCATATGTCAGGGTTCAATCCCTGGGTCAGGAAGATCCTCTGGAGAAGGGAATGGCAATTCACTCCAGTATTCTTGCCTGGAGAATCTTACAGACAGAGAAGCCTGGTGGGGTACAGTCTATAGGGTCGAAAGAGTTGGACATGACTCAACCACTAACACACACGCACACACATGTGTATGTGTGTGCACATGTGTATACATATGTATATATATTATTGAGTTAGTGTTATATTTTCCATATATGTGTTTATGCAGGAAGTATAACCCTAAAACAATTTTGATTCATATAACCTTAATTTTCCAAACTGGAACAGTGATAATAACTAGCCAATTATAAATTGTATCCCATGAGAATGATCCCTGATTATACCCTAATAGGGCCTAGAAACTGGGATCTGGTGTAAAGGAAAGAGTTCTGGGATTCTCACAAGGCCATAATTATTTCTTAAATATTTCCAAATGGCTATTGCAAGATAGAATTATTATTTTAAGGCCAAGGAACTCAGGTTTGCCATTTGTTTGCAAGGAAAATTAATACTGAAAACATTCTCAGAAGTTACCATTGGTAGTGAGGTGTGCTGGTGGCGGTTTAGTTGCTCAGTCATGTCTGCCTCTCTGTGACCCCATGGACTGCAGCCTGCCCGACTCCTCTGGCCATGGAATTTTCCAGGCAAGAATACTGGAGTGGGTTGCCATTTCCTCCTGCAGGGGATCTTCCCAACCCAGGGATCAAACTGGGTCTCCCACATTGCAGGCAGATTCTTTACCACCTGAACCATCAGGGAAGCCCTTGGTAACCGGATGAATTAAGCCATGTCTTACTTCATGGCCAAGAGGCGATTAACCCTACTCTGAGTCAGCTGGTCTATCATCCAAGAAATAAGAATGAAGAAGATGGGGATGACGATCCTCCCTACTTCTCCCAAATTCATTGTAATTATTTATTGCTTCCTTAAGTCTGTGTAGGATGTATTTTAATATTCCCTGTACTGTAATTGATTATTTACATGTCTTAATCCTCTGCTACTCTTTTCCTGGACCTGATTAACAATGTGTTGAATGACTATTTCAACATGGTTTTGAAGAGTGCTCCCCTACTGAATAATAAACTTTCCTTAATAATTCATTTAACAATTATTATTGATTGCCTTCTGGAGGCCAGACATCATGCCACATACTGACCACACAGCAGAGAAACAAAACAGATATGCTTAACTATTCTCATAGAATTCACAGTTTAGTGGGGAAAACAGCCATTAAACAAACAGATGCAGAACTGAATACAAAATTGAAAATTTAGATGAGTTGCTGAGCAAAGGAACAGCATGATACGAGAGAAACGGAATTAAATTTATATTAAGGAAAAATGTTGAGAAAGTTACAGGGAAAGCAGGCTTTATCAACCCCAGTATTATTGACATGTTAGAAGCAACAATTCTTTGCTGGAGAGAGCTCTCCTGTATGTTGTCCTTTGGCAGCTTCCTGACCTCTACCTACTGGATGCCAGCAGCACCATCCCAGTTGCAACAACCAAAGTGGTCTCAAGGTATTGTCAAGTCACCCCAACAGAGAACCGCTCATTTAAATCGAACCCAAATGTATAAGAAGTAAGCAGGAAGAAGGGATTTCCCCGGTGGCTCAAAAAGTGAAAAATCTGCCTGCAATGCGAGAGACGTAGGTTTGATCCATAGGTTGGGAAAATC
Source organism: Capra hircus (assembly GCF_001704415.2). NCBI lineage: Eukaryota > Metazoa > Chordata > Mammalia > Artiodactyla > Bovidae > Capra > Capra hircus. The sequence goes on from NC_030811.1 coordinate 109,581,851, forward strand.
CCCTGAAGGAGGGCATGGCTATCCACTCCAGTTATTCTTGCCTGGAGTATCCCACGGACAAAGGAACCTGATGGGCTATATAGTCGATGGGGTCGCAAAGAATCCGACACAACTGAGCGACTAACACTTTCACTTTTCAAGCAGGAGGGAAACTGTCAGAAGAGCATTATTCTGGGAAGAGGAAATACCATGAGCAACGCATATGGGCAGAAAAGAGCCCCAAGCATTTAAGTAACTAAGAGGCTGGCATGGTAGGAGTATACCGAATGAGGTTGATTCTCATTGAACACTCATTCTCAATGAGTATACTGAAAGACTGGTGCAAGCAGGGTGGTAGAAGAAGGCAGAGGAAAATTGTTTTTAAAAAAAGGGGTTTGGAAGTATTTTAGATGAGTTCAGAATTTATTCTAGGAGAAATGGGAAGCTACAGGAGAGTTTTCAGGAGGAAAGTGGCAAGATAAAAGATGCAATTCGTATTTTAAACTATCTCTCTGTTTGCTCTGATAAGAATAAATAAGACTGAGAGTGGGAATGAGGAGGCCAGCTAGGGGCTGTTGCTATTTTCCAGGATGATGGCTTGGACCATCTTGGTTGGAAGGAGAAGGGCCGGTTTTCTTTACCAGGAATGATTGCAAGATGTAGTAAATTGCCCTTCATCTTTAGGAGAATGTCTTCTGTATAATTCATCTTCATCCAGTCCATTCATAAAATTACTAAAGAGCTCAGGATCAGGGACAAAGCTTTGTAATTCGTCAGGAAGGATACATTTCAAAACACATTAACCCTTTATTTGAAGTTTTTCATGGTATAAATCTACCTGTCATATTAGCCTATATATTTGTATCTAGCCATTTGCTCTTCATTAACTAACTGAATCAATGTTTAATTCTATTTTAAATGATTAATTGTAGGAAAAATAGATAAATTCATTATCCTGTGTGATGGACATAATTTTATTCTCTGAATATTTCAGGTCCTTGGTCTATGGTAGAATTTCACTTCCTGATCCACTTATGTGTAAGGAGCACTCTGTGATTATTTCTGGACTATTAGTTGTGAGTAGAACTTTTACAAGTACTATAGGCCAAAATATTAATTGCCAGTACAAAACCACAAAACTTCCCATTATCCTCTAAGCTCTTAAGATAGTAGCTGCTCCATAAGTCAAAGCTTCTGAGTAAATTAAATGAAAAGACACTTCCAATACCACATGATAAACAAACAACATGAGTATAAAATAAACCTTTGTTATTTTAAACCACTGATATTTCGGGTGTGTGTGTGTGTAACTTTTCCTGATAAAGTTTATAAAAAATTATAAACCTGCAATAAAAAATACAGTTTTATTTGAGTAACAAATACAATCCAGGTTGTTTTCCACTCTGCCCCTGGAACCATTTAATAATGGCTACAACTTTGAGTCTTCTTGGCATTTTCCCTTCTTCTCTCTCAAGTTGTAATGGCTAACTTGCTTTTTCTCATAAAAAGTGTGTTAGATATGTCTCTGATTGATATATGGATACCTAGTTCATTCCTTTTAACTATCACATAACATCCCATTAAATGAATATGCTACTTTATTCTGATTACCATGTGTACACATTTGTCTGTTAATAAACATTTGGGCCAATTTAAATTTCATAGCTCCATAGTAACAGATCATCTTTCTACATATCTCATTGTATACACATGAAAGCAAGATGTCTGGGTTGTAGGATGTACCCATTTTGAGTTTTAATACATAATTGCTAAACTCTCCTCCAATGTGACTAAATCATTTCTACTGCAACCATTTTTGTTAGGTTTATTCCTATATTTATTGTTTTGGTTTATTAAATAGGTAAGAACCTGATGTATTCCACATACCAAAAAAAACCCCATTTGAATGGTGATTACGATCTGGCATTGTTAAGGACTTTGGCAATATATAGATAAATAGGGCACAATTAAGGAGCCATTGCTACACAAACAAGATTGCCTTGATTCTTTGTATTATAATTTATTAGGTAAAATTGGGATAATATTTTCTTTAATTGCAGTCACTTATGAAAATAAGCTTGTAAATATGGTACACTTATCTATAACCTATTTTCTCCATCTTCAAGCTGAATAGCAAATTATATAAAAGTTACTTAACTGAAGTAGTTCTGTAAAATATTTTATATAAGCTTACATTTCATTGTGGTTTCATTAATATCACATGATGGTTTTGGTAAATGCTAGGAAGAATTTATTTTTACTGCAAATGGAGACTGGGAATCTTTAAGTTACTTTCACTACAATTCTATTTGAAAGATGGAAAGGTACAGAACTATTTGAAGATGGATTAGAATTATTTTAAAACATATATTCTAAACTTTAGCTTTCATATTTAAAAAGCACTTTAAAGTTTTTAAATGAGGCATGAACAATAAATCAATAGATGAGAATCACAAAAGATGCTCAAATGAAATGAAGAAAGAAAAGAAGAAACAAAGACAAATGCAACAAATAGAAAATAGCAAGACAGCGGATTCTAATCCAGCTCTCAAGAATCACTCTAAATGTGAATAGTCTAAAAGCACTTTGTTAAGAGATTTTCAGATTGAATTAAAAAAGTGAAAGTGAAGTCGCTCAGTCATGTCCGACTCTTTGCGACCCTGTGGACTGTAGCCTACCAGGCTTCTCCCTCCATGGGATTCTCCAGGCAAGAATACCGGAGTGGGTGACCATTTCCTTCTCCAGGGGATCTTCCCGACCCAGGGATCAAACCTAGGTCTCCCGCATTGGAGGCAGACGCTTTAACCTCTTAGCCACCAGAGAAGCCTGAATAAAAAAAGCACTACCTGAATCCATAAGAAAGCCAATTTAAATACAAAGAGTCATATAGATTAAATGAAGGGATGGAACTACTGTACACAATAGTTTGGCAGTTCCTCAAAAAGTTAAAACACAGAATTATCATGTGACCCAGAAATTCCACTCCTAGGTATAGATCCAAGACAACTGAAAACATGTTCACCAAAAATCTGTACACAAGAATTAAAAACAATCTAAAAATTGAAACAATTCAAATGCCCATCAGCTAATAAATGGATAAACAACATTGGACATAATCATACTGAATATTAGTCAGCCATAAAAAGCAACAAAGTACTGATGCATTCTACAAGTGGGAAACCCTGCAAACATTAGGATAAGTGAAAGAAATAAGAAAAAAAAATGCCACATACTATATGGTATCTCTACAACGGGCAAAATCATAGACTTAAAGTAGGTTAGTGTTTGCCAGGAGATAAAGGGAGGGGAGAACTGGGATTAATTGCTGACAGACTGAGATGTCATTTTGGGATAATGGAAATATTCTGGAATCAGATAATACTGATGGTAAAACAATAGTGTGAATATATTGAAAACCACTCTACTGAAGGCTTCAAAGTGATAAATTTTGTGTGAAATTTATCTCAGTAAAAACACTTTAAAAGGATGCAAAATGTTACACAATACAAACATAAATCAAAGAAAGCTGAATTAGCTTCATTAATTTTAGACAGACCAACATCAGAACAAGCAAAATGTTTAGGGATAAAAAGGGACATTATATAATAACAGAGGGGTCAATTCTCCAAGAAGACATAACAACTCTAAGCAACTGTGCACCTAACAGCGTATCAAAATGCATAAGACAAACACTGATAAAACTAAATAGGGAAACAGATAAATCTACTTCTAGAGCTGGAGACTTCACCACCATAAACAAGCAGGCAAAAATTCAGGAAGGACCTTGAACAGCAAGCACTATTAATCAACTTGGCATAATTCACATTTATGGAACCCTCTAAACACCAACATTAAACGTACATTTTTTCTCAAGTGAGCACTAAACAGTCATCAAGATAGACTATATTCTGGTTCATAAAATAAACCTTAACAAATACAGAAGAATATATATCATGCAAAGTATGTTCTGACACCATAATGGAAATGAACTAAATATCACTAAAAACACTAGAAAATGGTCAAATAACTTGGAAAATATACATTTTTAAATAATCATGGGTTAAAAAAATCAAAGAAAATTTTAAATATTTTGAATTTAATTATAATGCAAATACAACTTATCAAACATTGTGGGATACAGCTAAAGCAGTATTGACCTCAAGGAATAGCTACAGCATAAAATCAACATGTTTTTAAAAAAGAAAGACCTACCAATCAATCAGTCTTAGGTTTTCATCTTAAGAAACCAGAGAAAGAATTGTACATTAAACTTAGCACCAGCAGAAGAGTGGAAATAATAAATATGAGAGTAGAAATCAATTAATTAAAAACAGGGAGGCAATAGAGAGAAATCAATGAAAACAGAATCTAGTTATTTGCAAAGAATAATAAAAAGTTCTACCTAGGCTAAGCAAGAAAAAACAAGAAAGAAAAAAATTACCAATATAAAAAAGGAAAGAGGGGCTATCACTACTTATCCGATGGACATTTGAATGGTAAAAGAATATGAAGGACAATTCTGCAACCACAAGTTCAAAAATTTGGATAAAACGAAACAATTCTTCAAAAGCTGCAAACTACAAAATTCACTCAAGGAGAAACAGATAATCTGAATAGACATATCTATTAAAGAAATTAAATTATTACTTAAAAGCCTTTAATTTGAGAAGGAAAAAAACACCAAGCCCAGATGATTTCACTCATAATTTGTCCAAATATTTAAGGAAAACACATTAGCAATTCTACACAATCTCTTTCAAAAAATAGAAAAGAAGGGAATATTTTCCAATTCACTCTATGAAGTCATTAGTGTTAGCGTTAGTCACTCAGCCATGTCTGATTCTTTGTCACCCCATGGACTGTAGCCTACCCAGCTCCTCTGTCCACAGGATTCTCCAGGCAAGAATACTGGAGTGGGTTGCCATCTCCTTCTCCAGGGGATTTTCCCAACCCAGGGATCAAACCTGAGTGTCCTGCACTGCAGGCAGATGCTTTACTATTTGAGCCACCAGGGAAGTCCTATGAAGTCCCAATTACTCTAATATCAAAACCTGAGTAAAAAAAATTATAAAAAAAAGAAAACTGAAGACCAATGTCACTCATGAACACAGAAGCAAAGATCTCTAACAAAACGTGAAATAAAACTCAGTGATACAGGAAGCTCAGCCTGGCACTCTGTGATGACCTAGAGGGATGGTATATGGGGAGGATGGGAGACTCAAATCGGGGGGATATATGTATAATTGTGACTGATTTGCATTGCCATATGGCAGGAAGCAATACACCATTGTAAAGCAATTTTCCTCTAATTAAAAATAAATAAATTTAAAAATAAGAAATGAACATAGAAGCTAAAAAATAAAACTAATATTTAAAATTTTAAAAAGCTCCGTGATATATAACACACTATGGCTAAATGGGGTTCATCATAGGACTGCAATGCTAGTTTAACATTCATAAATGTTAACAATCAGTTAATAGAAATAAACACTATATAATCATATTAATAAGTGCAAAAAAATTACTTGACAGACTTCAAAGTCCATTCATGATAAAAACTCCCCCAAACCTGGAAGAGACTGAAACTCTTTTTAACCTTACAAAGGATATATAAGGCAAACCTACAGCTAACATCACACTTAATGCCGAGACTTAATGCTTTATCTTCAGTATCAGACCAGTCATGGATTATTCTTCTCACCACTCATATTCAACAATGTATTAGATGACCTATCAAGCTCAGTAAGGTAAGTACATATTGTGAATGAAGACATAAAACTCCCTTTGTTGGATGATGACATGATTGTCTAAGTGGAAAACCCCAAAGTCTATAAAAATTTCCTGGAACTAGTGAGTTAAAGCAAGAACTCGGGAAACAAGGCCAGTATACAAAAGTCGGTTGATTTCCTATGTACTAATATTAGTAGCTGGAATTTTAAATAAAAAGTATTTATAATATTATCAAAAATGAATCACATATAAATATAAAAAAGAATATATAGGATGTATATGCAGGAAAGCCATAAAACACTGATGAAAGAAATCAAAGAATATCAAGATAAATGCAGAATGAATGCTCATAGAGTAGAAAAGTCAATATGGTTAAGATGTCAGTTCTTCCCTATTTGATCTGATATTTAACACAATCCCAATAAAACCCTTGAAAGCTTTTCTGTTGACACCAACCATTTTAAAAACTTATCTGGAAAGCAAAGATACTAGAGTAGTGTAAAAATTTCTGAAAAGAAAATAATTAAAAGACTCAATTTACCCAAGTCTAAGATTTCTGTAAAGCAACAGTAATACAGTGTGGTATTACTATAAGTATAAATATTTATTAAAAGATCAACAAAACAGATCAACAATATAAATAGACCCCAAAAATACAGCAAACTGATTTTTGACAAAGGTACCTTGGCAATTCAATGAAGAAAGGGTAGTTTTTTTTAACAAATGGTATTTAAAGAGTTGTAAGAGCAAATGCACTTGGCTAGGCTTTGAAAGGCAGTTGTTTGGTCAAATGGCAATCTATACGTTACTGCGAAGGTAATTTTTAGATATGATTAACATTTAAATCAGTCAGCTCTGAGCAAAGCAGATTATCCTCATCTAACCAAGCTGAGCGCCAAAGAATTGATGCTTTGAACTGCGGTGTTGGAGAAGACTCTTGAGAGTCCCTTGGACTGCAAGGAGATCCAACCAGTCCATTCTGAAGGAGATCACCCCTGGGTGTTCTTTGGAAGGAATGATGCTAAAGCTGAAACTCCAGTACTCTGGCCACCTCATGTGAAGAGTTGACTCATTGGAAAAGACTCTGATGCTGGGAGGGATTGGGGGCAGGAGGAGAAGGGAACGACAGAGGATGAGATGGCTGGATGGCATCACCGACTTGATGGATGTGAATTTGAGTGAACTCCGGGAGAGGGTGATGGACAGGGAGGCCTGGCGTGCTGCGATTCATGGGGTCGCAAAGAGTCAGACACAACTGAGCGACTGAACTGAACTGAACCAAGCTGAAGACCTGAAAGAGAAGAAATTCTACCTCCAGACTGTCCTCCAGCTTAGGATCACCAGTACTTCCCCGTTCTCTAGTCTACCTGCTTTCCCTCAGGACTTTTGACTTCTGCATGTAAGTCAATTACTCTAAATCAATCTCTCGATAGAGAGACAGACAGACAAACATGAAGGCAGAGATGCGTGCGTGCACGCTCAGTCGCTTCAGTCGTGTCTGACTCTTTGTGACCCCATGGACTGTAGCCCGCCAGGCTCCTCTGTCCATGGGATTCTCCAGGCAAGAATACTGGGGTGAGTGGCCATGTCCTCCTCCAAGGGATCTTCCTGACCCAGGGATCGAACCCAGGTCTCCTGTGTCTCCTGCATTGGCAGGCAGATTCTCTTCCCACTGAGCTGCCTGGGAAGCCCCCAAAGATAGAGATATATACATCCTATTGTTTCTGTTCCTCTGGAGAGCCTTGGATAATACAGTTCATTGTATAGTATCCGAATCAGTGACTGGAAAGATAATTTCCAATGCAAATTATCATAATTTGCAATGGAATCCTAAGATTGCTGCTCATCTATGTTCCTGCCAAAATACGATGTGTTCCCAGATGTGGACAAACTTTGAATCACCCTAGTTATTTTACTTATTTTCATTGATTCAACATATGTTCTCAGTCTGCTACTAAAGCAAGCATAATTTTTTTTTTCTGTTTAATTTTGGTGAGAGGTAAGTCAGTTTACTCCACTTGAAATTATTGTTTTTAGTCAAAAACAGAAAGACTGGGTTGTTGGTTTAAATTTGATAAACACTATTAAGTCATATTCCTAGTGTTTTTGAATGAACTAGGAGTTGGACATATGCTCCTGATTAAAAGAAAAAAAGACATTTGCCAAAAGTATAAGATTGTATTCTCAAAAAATATCCAGAAGAAGAAACAAATCTCCACTTAGCAGAATGGATACCAAGATCTGCAGTCTACAAACAGCTGCTAAGCTTCTTAATTTGTACTCTATATCTCTCACCAAAAATATTTTACAATGTTTTTAATTTATGCATTAAGAGCAATAATATCGAAACTCCCTGCCTCACACCTGGCAAGAAACAGCTGCTGTTACAGCAGATGACATTATCTTCAGCTGCTGAGTGGACATTCATTCCCAAGATGTAAATAAGAATACCTGAGGATTAGCTACATACATACACAATGGGTAATAAAACTGAAGGAAAGAAATGGTCATCTGTTTCCTCAAGATAATCTATTTGCCCCTAAATTTCAGAAAAAAAAAAAAACACTCCACAAGCAAAACCTCAAAACCCTATCAAAGAAAGGTACCTTCCAACACTTCATATGATTGCTTCAAAAAAATTTAACCAATCAAAATTAAGTGCTAAAATTATGTAAGCTCAGAGACATACTGTGGCTGAGCTCTGAGTTCTCTACATAACTGGAAGTCCTTGCCCCTCTGTCACAGCTTCTGATTTCTCCAACTGAACAGTACGGCACTTGGAGCTTGTTCATTTTAGAAAAGGGTAAATGAGCCCAAATGTTGATCTATTTACAGTTTCACAAAACCAAAGAGAGGACAATTTCCCAAATCTATGTGCTAACCTCAAAGAACCCAAGGGATGAAAGTACACCCACACTCTTGCTTAGGAGTAGTCAGACTTACTGGATAGTAATGCAGACACAGCTTTCTGGTCTTCTCACCACTTTCAACTGAAGAGGTCCCAGGAACCAGTCTGCACACAGAGATGGGTCAGCACTGGGTACCAAAAGAAGTCTCTCCAGCATATGAACACTATAAGAGATCCAAACAAACAGAAAGGAAAAGGGAAAGACGAATACAGTTAATGGTGGTACCTCTACAGAAGAACCCATTCAGGCTCATATCCTCTAGCAGGAAACACCAGGGTCTCAGTTGCTTTATATACCCAGGTGGTAGTTCCTTGATTGCTAGGATATACACCCAAACCCCAGACTATTCTTTTTCCCCAGATCTAGCCATCCTAAGTGCCTCACTCATTTTAATTTCTTCCATTTCCCCAAAATGCCCACTTCTCCTCCATTCCTAAACCTGGGCTATTTCTCAGCCTTAATTTTAGAACTCTGTTCTTTTTCTCTCATTCCTGTCACTGAGAAGGGAAGATTTAATTTTTAGTTTTGGAACAAAGACAGATAGAAAAGGTCACTAAGATGGTCTGGTCTTCTCTAGGGAAAAAAAGTTTTGAAACTGGAGATCAGTTTCTCTGACTGCTGGACTGAAAGTGGACCATGAGTTGTAAAAACAGCACCTTTAAAATACATTCAGTCCAGCAAAAAACATTATAGCATTGTAAATTAAACACTCCATATTGTATGTTATCACATAGCATCAAAATTCGCCTCACTGAAAGTAACACCAAGAACCAAAAGGACATGGTCTACCTCCATAGCTCCTAGTGAACTGCCTTAATAGGAGGGGAGTTTTAGGATCCCTAGATTATGAGGAGGCAATGAGTTTCAATTTATGAGCAATATCTGACTGGTTACTGGCTATGGTAAGAATACTTCTGAGGCTTTGCTGAGGCTTAAAAAAGTAGGTTCTGGGATCAACTACTGACAGCTAGTGGTGGTTCAGAAGTGACCAGATATCAAACCATAAGCCATTAGTCCATCTTATAGTAGGAATGAACGCATGTAAAGCTTCCACAAAATTATCTATAGAAGTAATTTGGTGAAAGATATAAACTTGCAAGTTGAAACACTAGGCAAACCCCAAACTAGATCATTCAGAGAAAACCACATGTAGAAATTCTGTAATCAAACTGCTGAAAACTGAAGAGAAAGAAAAATCTTGAAAGCTGTTGTGGTGAGGGTGAGGAGATATTGCATTTTATACATAGCAGAGTAATGATTTGAATGACTTCAAATTTTTGAAACCATGAAAGACACAAAACAAATAACATTTTTAAAGTGCTGAGTAAAAAGAACTGTCAACCCAAAATTTTATACAGAGAAAAAACTCCATCAAGAATGAAGGCAAATGAAGAAATGAAGAAAACTTTCTTCAGATGAAGAAAATGAAGAGAATTGTCTCTATTGATCTTCCCATAAAGAAAATCTCTTTAGGCTAAAGAAAATGACACCAGAGGAAACTTAGAACTTCAGAAATGAAACGGAATAACTGAAATGGTAAACATTTTGGAAAACAGAATAGGTTATGTTTTTTTTCCTTAAGTTTTTAACATATATTTCATTGTTGTAATAAAAATATATAGTATTTTCTGGGGAGAATGTTTCAATGTACATAGATGTAATATACTTGGAAAATACAACATAGGGGAGAAGATTTGTTTCATGGCCTAACATGTGGTCTATCTTGGAGAACGTTCCACATGTATTTGAGAAGAATGTGTATTCTAGTTTTTTTGGATAGTGTTTCTGTTTACATGTGTTAGGTCCAATTGATCTATAGTGTTTTTCCTGTCTTTTCTTGTTGATCTCTTGAATGGTTGCATAAGCCTCTATTTTTTTATGCTAAGTGGTAAAATATTAACTCTAAGATGACTATAAAAATGAGCTATGTATATTGTAATCCCAGAGTAACCATTAAAAAATAATACAAAGCAGTAGCACCAAAACATCAATACATATTAATTGCTTTTAAAAATTCAAATACCCAAAAGAAGATCTGAAAGGAACAAATATCAGAGGAGAAAAATAGAAAAGTAATAAAATGATTGACTTGGTGAACCATAGAAATTATTGCATTAATGTGACTGCTTTAAATACAACTATTAAAAATTATCAGACTGGACTTTTCAAAAAGACTCAACTGTAAGCTGGCTGTAACATCACAATTTAAATACAATTATATAGATTGAGTAAAAGAAAAAGGATGGAAAGAGGTATTTCATAGTTACAGAAAATCAAGGAATGACAATGGTCAAAATTTCAAAATAAAACAAAATAGGAGGATTTACAGTACTTAATTTAAAATTCATTAGAAACAACAGTAATCAAAGAGTGTGGTTTTGGCAAGAGAATGTGCATATAAATGAATGGATCAGAATAGAATCCAGATATCAACTTACACACCAAAGTGCAACTGAATTTTGAAAAAGAGTGCAAAACCAATTTGGTAAGGAAATGACAGTCTTCCACAAATGGTGCTGGGACAATAGGTCATCCATATTATTTTTTTAAATCTTAATATATATTATACATCTTATGTAAACATTGATTCAAAATGGATCATAGACATAAATGTAAAATATAAAACTGTAAGAGAAAATCTTCGACATCTCAGGTTAGGCACTGAGTACATAGATATGACATCAAATACACAGCCCATAAAAGAAAAATATGATTAATTAGGTCATTGAAATTAAAAATATTTGGTCTTTGAAAGACAGGGAATGAATAAAAACAAGCCACAAGCTCAGAGAAAATATTTCAAATTTCCTAACAAAGAACTTGTATTGAGAATACATGCTCAATACGTACGCATGAGCTCAATACATGCTCATGCTCAATATGACTGAAGCTGCATCGCTTCAGTCATGTCCGCCTCTGTGCGACCCCATAGGTGGCAGCTCACCAGGCTCCCCCGTCCTTGGGATTCTCCAGGCAGAAACATTGGAGTGGGTTGCCATTTCCTTCTCCTGAGAATACCTGAAGAACTTATAAAACTCAATGATAAGAAAACTCAACAACAATGAGGAAAAGATGTAAACAAATAGTTCACCAAATAAAATATACAGACAGCAAATAAGGGCATCCGAAACAATCAACATCAAGACTCATCATGGAAATACAAACTTAAAACAGAGTAAGGCTTCACTACCCATCCATTGGGGTCTTCCAGACAGCTCAGTGGGTAAAGAACCAACCTGCAATGCAGGAGACATAGGAGACCCAGGTTAGATTCCTGGGTCAGAAAGATTCCCCGGAGTAGGAAATGGAAACCCACTCCAGTATTCTTGCCTGAAAAATCCCATGGACAGAGGAACCTGGTGGGCTACAGTCTATAGTGTCACAAAGAGTTGGATGTGACTGCATACAGGAGGTGGAAAGAACTCATCTATTAAAATGACCAAACAGCAAACAAACAACAAAGACATCTGCAAAACTAAGTTCTGGCAAAGATACAAAAGAGCAAGTAGGAATCTCAGGCATTACTGGTAGAAATGCAAATGGCACAGCCACTAAGAAAAATATCTTGTCAGTTTCTTATAAAGTTAAACATGCTGTAACTTTCTATCCAGAAATCCTACTCATAGGTATTTATACAAGTAAAATAAAAACATGCTCACATGAAAACCTGCCCACAAATGTTTACAGCAGTTTCATTCACCAAAACTAGAAGCGACCCACATGTCCTTCATCTAGAGAATGAATAGTCAAACTGTATTAACTCTATTTAAAGGAAAACTACTTGAGAATAAAATGGCTTACTGAATTTAAAAAAAAGGGGGGGGGCATGGTATCTACAACAACATATAAATTTCAAATATACTGGTTGAAACAAGTTGGACTAAAAAGTTCACATACTATATGAATATGAATAGTTTTATTTGACATTCTGGGAATTATAAAACTTTATGGGTAGAGAACAGATCAGTGGTTCAGTTCAGTTCAGTTCAGTTTAGTCGCACAGTCGTGTCAGACTCTTTGCGATCCCATGGACTACAGCACACCAGGCTTCCCTGTCCATCACCAACTCCCGAAGCCTACTCAAATTCATGTCCATCACATCGGTGATGCCATCCAACCATCTCATCCTCTGCCGTCTCCCTCTCCTCCCGCCTTCAATCTCTTCCAGGATCAAGGTCTTTTCCAATGAGTTGGTTCTTCGCATCAGGTGGCCAACGTATTGGAGTTTGAGCTTCAGCATCAGTCCTTCCAATGAATATTCAGGACTGATTTCCTTTAGGATTGACTGGTCGGATCTCCTTGCAGTCCAAGGGACTTTCAAGAATCTTCTCCAGCACCACAGTTCAAAAGCATCAATTATTTCTGACTATAAAGTGTAAGTCTGAGGACATCTTGGGGGAGAGCGTTAAATTGTTCTGAATCTTGATTATGGTCATGGTTATGGGACTCTGTGCATTTGTTAAATCTCATAGAACCATGCAACATAAAAACTGAAGTTTACTGTTTATAAATTTAAAATGAATTTGAAAAGATTAAAATCCCCCCCATTTCCATTTAAGCCAACAAACTGAGCACAGATTAATACATAGTGCTTGTTCTTAAAAGAAAAATAAATTTTCATTAATTTAACTCTTTATTATTATAATATTTCATCTTACCAAAGAAAAATAATACAATTCTTATCTTCCTATTATAAAGCACCAATGTACTCAGCAGTGTTGCTAAAATACTCTGTCAAAAGGATGGAGGCAGAAAAGAACAGATTGTGTGCTTTTTGATAAATCTTCATTGCTACATGTATGGTTGTTCTGTAAGTAGGGAATCTGCTATCTTGGTACTTTTCTGAATAGAGTTGTTTAACAGGAAGAATCAATGAAATTACTGGCTGATTAATGAGCATGAAAACACAGAATGTTGCTATCTTTATTTACAATGAAAAAGTATAGGCCTTAAGACTAAACAGAGCAAAAGACATATATTGTGTGATTCATTTTCTCTACTCCTAGCTCATTGCTGTTAGGAACCTACTTCTATCTGCATGGTGATGAAAAATAAACTTTAGTAAACAATAGCTCAGTCTGTAAAGAATCTGCCTGCAATTCAGGAGACCTGAATTTGATTCCTGGGTCAAGAAGATCCCCTGGAGAAGAAAATGGCAACCCACGCCAGTATACTTACCTGGGAAATCCCACGGACAGAGGAGCCTGGCAGTCTACAGGCCATTGAATCACAAGAGTCAGATCAACTTAGCAAATAAACCACCACCAAACAATATGTGGGCTTTTTGTTTTTCTTTGGTTGTTTGTTTAGTGGGAAATGAGATTGTTGTATTGCGGGATCAAGTTGATTCCCTCCTATAAACAACATTTGATGTAATGAATGTTAGCCTTTGAGTTTCTCAGGATTTTCCTATATCATTATCTATTTTACCCCATCTATTTTGATTTCTTTTGTCCAGTAGAAGGAAAAAAATAACTTTCATTTTAAGTATGTCATGGATTTTGGTAATTCCTACCAAAAGCCACTAGTGTTAGCAGAACAGGCAACTCCAGGGTATTAGTCTCTTGAAAGCATTCACTAAAACTTGTTATTTAGGAAAATCAACAAAGTGGATATACAAAAATCATATTCAACTGTTTCTCTACAATTAATCTTGTGTTCTCAATCTTTTTTTTTTCCCTGATGCCCAGGTTGTATTGCTGTGGCCATGAAAATATTGAGGATAAGAGAAACTGATAGAACAAAGCTCAAAGCACAGACTTATATATGGCTATATGTGTGCTCAGTTGCTCATTCATATCTGACTCTTTGTGATCCCATGGACTGCCAGGCTCACTCTTTGTTAACTAGAAACAAAATATTATAATGGTTAATTTTCTACCTTGAATAATTTTCTAAATACTTAAGTGTTGAACTCTAAATGTAGTGCTGATGAGTCAATATGAGGATCTATTAGAAATTGAACAACATGACATTTTCTGCTTTGACCTGATTCCCTGAGCAGTACCTCAAATATATTAAGGCACATGTCTATGATGAATGCTAGTGTTTAGGATCCAGAGATCAAGGAGAGAAAATGTGGGGCCCACATAGCAGAAAAATAAAAGGTGGTCACCACGGAGACTGACCAACCTGGAACTCAGTGTTCCCTTCAACGTTATCCTAGTAGAAAACTCAAATCCATGCTCATTTGTCTACTTCCAGAATTTCTGTCCACACCTCTTTCCTCAGGCTCCTCCTTGCTGTGCTATGCTTAGTTGCATCCAACTCTTTGAGACCCCATGGACTGCAACCTACCAGACTCCTCTGTCTGTTGAATTCTCCAGGCCAGAATACTGGAGTGGGTTGCCATGTACTCCTCCAGGGGATCTTCCTGACCCAGGGATTGAACCTGTGTCTTCTGAGTCTCCTGCATTGGCAGGCAGTTTTTTTTTTGTTTGTTTGTTTTTGGGTTTGTTTTTTTTTTTTTTACCACTAGTGACACCTGGGAAGCCCCAGTCTCCTCCTTATCAGAATCACTATCTCTTCTCTATAATCTTGTCCCAATTTCCTGTCTAGCTCAAGTTCCTATATCAGAACATTTTCCATGGCTTAGATCTCAGAGAGTCTCTGTTTTTACTACCCAGAAGGCAGCATATTAATGGAAAAGATCAACTGCTTGTCTACTGGCATGGGCTGTTTGTTTGACAGACAACTTTGAATATACGGTTCCCTCAGAAACACTACATTATTATTGTATTTATACAATAATATATTTCAGATATATTTAGACTTGACCTCACCAAGATACATAAATATTCTGTAGGATATTTTCTCCCAAAGAAAAATGTCTTGTAACTCCTGAACAACTGACATACAATCAAACTTTTGCAACTCTACCCATTGTCTTAGTGGGAATTTCAGGTAGTTATATTTGTTTTTGCACTATTTTCTTCATTACTATAAATTTCTGGGTATTACAGACAAGGGTAAAGAAAGATAAGTAAGAAAGATAGAGTATCTACTTTGTACCATAAACCAGGCTCTAGAGAAGAGAAAATTAATTAACCATCAGTTGTTTATTATGTACAAATTTGGCTGTGGTCTATGCTTGGCCATTTCAAAAGGAACTAAACAAATCTAGTTTCTTCCTACTGGGAACTTAAAATCAAATATAGGCTATTCTAATAAAGCCAAACAAGTCCAGGAAACATGTAAATTAAATAAGAAGTATTTATCAGTTAAAAAATGAATTTAATTAAATGAGAGCTGTTCTTAGAAGAATGATCCTCAAAGTGTCCTAAAAGGTTTGAATGCAGCCATTTGAGACAGAGTGAAGGGCTGCACTGGCTGTCTTTAAGGCACTTTGCTTTGCTCACCTCCAAAACTAAAGACCTTCCCCTGCATCGAGACCATTGGGAACATCAAGGGTTTGCTCTGTCTTAACACTGCACTGGAGAAGGCAATGGCACCCCACTCCAGTACTCTTGCCTGGACAATCCCATGGATGGTGGAGCCTGGTAGGCTGCAGTCCATGGGGTCGCTAAGGGTCAGACCCTACTGAGCAACTTCACTTTCACTTTTCACTTTCATGCATTGGAGAAGGAAATGGCAACCCACTCCAGTGTTCTTGCCTGGAGAATCCCAGGGGCAGAAGAGCCTGGTGGGCTGCCATCTATGGGGTCGCACAGAGTCAGACACGACTGAAGTGACTTAGCAGCAACACTGCACCTTTAGGGAGAGTAATTCAGCTGTGACCCTCTTGTTATTCTCTATAATCATTCCAATACTTTGGCCACCTGCTGTGAAGAGCTGACTCATTGGGAAAAAACAAAAAACAAAAAACCCTGATTGTGGGAAAGATTGAGGGAATGAGCAGAAGGGGGCAACAGAGGATGAGAAGGTTGGATGGTGTCGCCGACTCAAAAGGACATGAGTTTGAGCAAACTGCAGGAGACAGTGAAGGACAGGGAAGCCTGGCGTCCTGCAGTCCATGGGGTCGCAAAGAGTTGGACACAACTGAGCAACTGAATGATAACAATAATAGTCACTCTGGACTTGGAACTTTTCCTTCCATTTTGAAAACAAAAGTTCCTTCTATTGTGACACATTGATTTGGTTGAAGGACTGGACTGTAGCCCATTAGGCTCCTCTGTCCATGGAATTCTACAGGCAATATTACTGGAATGGCTGCCATGCCCTCCTCCAGCGGATCTTCCCAACCCAAGGATCGAACCCAGGTCTCCTACATTGCAGGCAGATTCTTTATAGTCTGAGCCACCAGAAAAGCCCAAAGAAAATTTAAATATATAATTAGAAAAGAGAGAAGCATTTTAATAGTCTTTTTAAGGTAATTTGATACCAAGCCAAAGCTTGATAAGTGGTAGTTTCTTAAAGGTTAGTTGTAATATAGAATCTGAAACCATATCAAAAAATAATCTTTACTCTGCCACATTAAAGTAATTTGTCTCTCTTGAATTTTGAATAAATCTTTTATCCAGGCAAGATGTGCTAATAGCATACATTGGTCATTTGGAAAATATTGGATCAGTGAGTTATTTAGACCTTCTAAATGTTGACACATTTCATTACAATAGAAAAATTATATTTGTTAATATCTCTAACAATCTTTCCAGAAAAGTCTTTATATATTGGGAAGCTGTTAGGCTCATGTAGGTGGATACTAATCCCATGGACTATAGCCTGCCAGGCTCCTCTGTCTATGGAATTCTCCAAGCAAGAATACTGGAGTGGATTCTTCTCCAGGGAATCTTTCCAAACCAGGGACTGAACCTGGGTCTCCTTCATTGCAGGCAGATTCTCTACCATCTGAGCCACCAGGGAAGCCCAATTTCCACTTAGAATCTCTAATTGTATCACTGGCACTGTTTTCTGTAGTGTGCAATAGTTAGTTTGCAATGGTTTATGAGACCCAATTACCTATTCTTAACACTGTGTTGTGTGTCAGTGACATCAAGTAGTTTAAAATCAACCACACTGGGAGTATTTACACCACCAAAATTGGCTATTAATCTACAAATTGGGAACTTTCTTTGTCCCCTGAGGGCTAGTTGTTAAACATTTATCAGAGCATCACTGGCTGTTTCCCTTGAAGTGGCAGGTTTACACTTTGTTGAAGATAAATTTTCTGCCAAGTCCCCTAAATTTAAATAATGATAGGTTGCCTGACAGTTGTTCTTTTAAAAAAAAGAAGTGTTCCATGAAAAGTAGTTTATTCATCTCATTTTCAAACTACTGGATGAATGCTTCCCCCCACCCGCCCCAGACAACCTATGTACTTTTTAGTATGCAAAATGCTTTATGCATTTTCTCTTCCTTGAAAAATAAAAAATAAAAAATATGTTTTCAAGTGTTAAAATGTAATCAAATTAGTAATTTTTACTGTTTCATCAAACCATTCCTAAGGAGCCAGAAGTTTTAACCACCATTGCTTTTCAACACCTGTGCTCATGTCAATAAAGTAGAAAATGCAAATAAGATCTTAGTATTTTTATGAAAAGAGTTTTATGAATCCTCTGAAAGTATCTTCTGTTCCCCAGAGTTCTACAGTGTATACGTTGAAATCCATTGTTTTAGACAAACAGAAATCTAGAAACTTCTTTACCAGCAATATACTCTCACTTAAGTCTACAGAAAATAAAGCCTCAAGAAACAAATACCAATATCAGATTATATCAGAGGAGAATTTGAGATGTTCAAGAATGATAAAAAAAAAAGGTAAGCATGTTAAATGAAAATATGAAATAATAAGCATGAAATAATACTAATGTATATGTTGAGGGATTAAATAAATAAGAGAAACTAAAATAGCAAATAATTAAAGTATTTAACTCAGGAGGGAAGGTATATGAAAATAAAATATTAATATTTGAAATTCTTGATTTGTTTCAGAAGACAGACAAGGTAACTTTAGACTACATTTAAATCAAATATGAATGTTAAAATTTTCAAGGGAACCGTTAAATTATTAGAAATGTATATATCTTACATTATACTTTAAATAGGTAGAGAAAACTGAAAAGAGATATTAAAGGGAGAAAAAAAAGGACTGAAAAAGTCACAACAATGCATCTCAATATATTTGTAGTTAAAACTAATAAAAATCAATTAACTTACATGTTAAAAGGAAAATACTGACGATTCCCACTTTTGTCTATGGTAAAGGAGTTTGTAAAAGACTAACCTTCCATCAGGAATAATTGTTGACTGTAATGCAAATGGATAACCAACTGTTTGAACATGCTAGAGAGCTGCATTGACATCCAGAACTTGAAACAGCCTACACGACAGACAGGATCGAAACACTCTGATGAGGCCATGACATTCTCTGTTCTGTCTCTCCTTGAAATATTTGCCAATATGTAATTGCTATCAGGGGGCTTCTTAAGTGGCACAGTGGTGAAGAATCCACCTGCCAACACAGGAGATGCAAGAGACAGAGACGCGAGTTCAATTCCTTAGTTGGGAAGATCCCCTGGAGGAGGAAATGGTAACCCACTCTATTATTCTTGCCTGGAAAAATCCACAAAGGAGCCTGGTGGGCTGCAGTCCATGAGGTCACCAAAGAGTTGTATGTGACTAAGCACGCACACATAATTGTTGTCAACCTAGAGATCTTTCAGAAAGTAGCAATTCTAACCCTTTAACATTCTCACAATGCTAGGAAGACAAATGGAGTTTAATGCTACCAACTCAGCAAGGACTTGAGGGACCAAAATCGCGAAGTTTAAGAAACTACAGAGGTTAAGCCTGACATTCTGCATGTCTTTTTCTCAGATACATTTTCTTAATCCCACACTTTGTAAGATGGGAAATCTAAAAGCTGATAAACTAATTCTCTTGTGAAATTCTCCACTTTGACATGTGTTTTCTTGAATATATTAATCATAATTATTTTAGAGGTCACATAAAATACTTCCAAAATCTAGTTCACCTATGAGTCTATTTCTATTAAATACATTGCTTTTTAATGGCTGAGTAATACTTCATTGTGTATATGTAGGTGCAGGGGGATGACCCAGAGAGATGTTATGGGGAGGGAGGTGGGAGTGGGGTTCATGTTTGGGAACACATGTACACCCGTGGTGGATTCATGTCAATGTATGGCAAAACCAATACAGTATTGTAAAGTAAAAATTAAAATTAAAAAAAATACATTCCTTTTTTTTTATCATTTTGTCACTCAGCTAGTCTCATACATTTTTAATACTGAACACTGTATATAACATTGTAGAGTGTCTGCTGCAGTTTTTCCTCTAAGGGAATTTAATTTTCTTTTGTTAGGCAGTTAGACTAAGGCCACACCTTACTTTCAACAGAAACATTTGCATATTGATGAAAAGTTTAAATCAAAAATTTAAATCAGAAACATATAACTTTTCTAAATTAGTATATATCAATTTGCGTGTGTGCCTCAGTCACTCAGTTGTGTCCCACTCTTTGCGACTCCATGGACTATCCCTCCAGGCTCCTCTGTCATGGAAATTTCCCAGGCAAGAATACTAGAATGGGTTGTCACTTCCTCCTCCAGGGGACCTTCCTGACCCAGAGATCACCCAGGAATTGAATCTGTGTCTCCTGCGTCTCCTGCATTGGTAGGCGGATTCTTACAGCAATATTTAAAGAGATATCATGCAAAAAAATTAATAAACAGAACAGCAAAAAAGTAATTCCACCATTTAACACTTAGTCATTTATAGCTCAAGAAAACAATCCCCGGCAAACACAAAAACTGAACAACAGAACTAATAAGGTTCAAAGTAATGAAAATTATAAATACTATAAGCCAGGTATACAAAGCTAGTACATATTCCTTACAAACATACATTTTAGGGGAAAAATGGGAGGAACAGACTGGGAGTTTGGGCTTGGTAGATGCAAGCTATTACATTTAGAATTGACAAACAAGGTCCTACTCTATGGAACAGGGAACTATCCAATCTCCTGGAATAAACCATTATGAAAAAGAATATATATGTGTGTATAACTGAGTTACTTTGCTGTACAGCAAGAATTAACACATTGTAAATCAACTCTACTTTAATAAAACATATATATATACATATGTACAGTTATACATTTTTCACTGAACCTAGAACATTTACTAAAACTGGCCACACTTTAGGCCATTTTATCAAGTCTCAATAAGTTTCAACACAACAGGGCATTTTCTTATGAAAAGTGAAGTGTTAGTTGCCCAGCCTTAGATAGTTAAGGTGCACATCAATGGAACGATTCAATGAGCCAACTCCTGTATCTTCTCAAACATAGAAAAGTGCTAAATTTATTAACTCGAGATGTCTGGTTTTTCTTTAAATAGTAACCTCTTAATGCTCCGATTACCTAGGATTTTTTTGTTTTGTTTTGTTTGCAAAACTCATATACTGGCCATTCCATTATCTCTTGGGAACAGTCCCTCAGAGCTATCTGAGAGGCTGTCCCCCAGGTTTATGTCCTCAGTAAGTCTGTGGAATAAAACATAATTTTGAACATCTAGGTGGTACTGTTTTTCTTTCAGTCAACATCAACAAAGCTGAATTTTGGTCTAAGGAAAGACCTAATAAAAGTTCTAAATCTCAGACAATACTGATGAGGAAAAACAACAACAACAACAACAAGAAAACCAGAAATAAAAATACTTAAAAATGAATGAACTGTTACAACAAAGCTGCACAAAAGACAATAAGAATATATTTGAAAACTTAGGTCAAAAATTCCAGGGAAAAAATAACTTCACTAAAGCAAAGCATAGAAAAGGTGAGTCCTTAAACTGTTTTTAAAAATTAAACACGAAGTTAATATATACCCACAAATAAAACGCCAGGTTCAGATGGTTTTAAGGTGAATTCTGCCAAAATTTAAAGGCAATTATGTCCATTATTTCACAAAGCCTTCTAGAAGTTGTAGAAGAAGGCATTCTCCATAAGACAAATTATTTTATGAAGTCAGCATTAACTTACCCTTAAAAGTGGATAAGAAACTTATGAGAATAAAAAAATACAGACTAATCTCAATTATGAACATAAATCTGAAATCTAAATAAAATATTAAGAGATATAATCCATTAATGTGTTTTTAAAAAGCTGTATGTATTTCAGATATACACAATTGAATCAACATTAGAAAATCTGTTTATGTTAATCTTCACTTTACATTACATGATCATCTCCATAGACTCGTGTGGGAAATCAATACAATGAAACATTAGTTTGTGTTAAAATTAATTTGATAAAAAAAAACCCTAAAACAAACAGCATATTCAATATGAATGTAAAATCAGTCCTTTAAGAATCGAATCACCAGTCTATGTCCAATGCAGGATACAGCATGCTTGGGGCTGGTGCACGGGGATGACCCAGAGGGATGTTGTGGGGAGGGAGGTGGGAGGGGGGTTCATGTTTGGGATCGCATGTACACCTGTGGTGGATTCATGTCAATGTATGGCAAAACCAATACAGTATTGTAAATAAAGTAAAAATAAAAATTAAAAAATAAATAAATAAATAAATAAAAGCAGGAGCAAAACAAAAATGTCCATTACTACCACATCGATCCCATACTCTATTGAAAGTACTAGGCAGTTCAAAAGCACAAGAGAATGCAAGCACATAAAAGAAATAAATGGAAGAAAGGCTAAATAACTTGTAGTTGATATAAACTGCCTATTTAGAAAACCCCAAAAAGAATGCAAAACTATTCAAATTAATAGGAGAGTTCTGCGGGAATACTAGA
Source organism: Capra hircus (assembly GCF_001704415.2). Lineage (NCBI taxonomy): Eukaryota > Metazoa > Chordata > Mammalia > Artiodactyla > Bovidae > Capra > Capra hircus. The sequence continues at coordinate 109,604,200 of NC_030811.1, forward strand.
CAGAAGACCAACATGCAAAAATCAGTTGCATTTCTATACCAATAAACAAGGTATTAGAAAATGTAATTAAAACAACAGACACTGTTTTCAATAGCAACAAAGGCTATAGGGTGTTTATGGCAAATATAGGAATAAACCTAACAAAAGGTAATATAAGAATACTTTTAGATGATATTAGGGGTCTGCTGCTGCTGCTGCTGCTGCTGCTAAGTCGCTTCAGTTGTGTCCGACCCTGTGCAACCCCATAGAAGGCAGTCTACCAGGCTTCTGCATCCATGGGACTTTCCAGGCAAGAGTACTGGAGTGGGGTGCCATTGCCTGCTCCAATGCATGAGAGTGAAAAGTGAAAGTGAAGTCGCTCAGTCGTGTCCGACTCTTAGAGACCCCATAGACTGTAGCCCACCAGGCTCCTCCCTCCATGGGATTTTCCAGGCAAGAGTCCTGGAGTGGGGTGTCATTGCCTTCTCCGATTTGGGGTCTAAATAAAAGAATAAACAGAGCACAGAGATGAAGCTGACAAAAGATGAGGATGGAGACATAGTCAGGGCCACATCATGATGGGATTTGGGGTCATATTAAGAGGTTAGAAATAATTCTGAGAGCAATGAGTATCCCCTGAAGGAATTTAAGTGGGGATATACATGAATGACCTAGACTGTGATCATTCTGGCAATAGTGTGGTAAATAGACTGCAGGGGTAACATTTGGGATCGGGCTTCCCTGGTGGTTCAGCAGTAAAGAACCTGCCTGCCAATGCAGGAGACTGGGTTTGATCCCTGGATCAGGAAGATGCCCTGGAGAAGGAAATGACAACCCACTCTAGTATTCTTGCCTGGGAAATCCCATGAACAGAGGAGCTTGGCGGGCAACAGTCCATGAGATCGCGAAGTGAGACACCACTTAGTGACCTAGCATGCACGCACGCACGCACACAAGAAACCAACATTTGGGATCACAAAAGAAAATAAGAGACTTTTTAAGCTATCCTATTAATACTGAGGGCTTCCCTAGTGTTGGTAAAGAATCTGCCACCTTTCAGATGGTAAAGAATCTGCCTTCAGTGCAGGAGACCAGTGTTTGATCCCTGGGTCAGGAAGATCCCCTGGAGAAGGGAATGGCTACCCCCTCCAATATTCTTGCCTGGAGAATTCCATGCACAGAGGAGGTGGCCTGAATTAAGGTACCCAGAAGGTCCTTCACGGTTTAGTCCTAGACTGCCTCTTCAGCTTCACCCTTCACCAAGGCCATCTCATACTCTGTGTTCTTGCAGTCCAACGAGCTCCAAGTGGTTTCTCATACCTCCAGATGTGATATGAAACCTTGTCTCCTGGGACACTTTCCAGACTACCTTTCTCTGATATTGGCCTGGATTGGTCTTTTAGTTCTGAGCTTAGCCATTGTTCCTCCAAAGCTGAGGCAGTTTGTTCATAAAATATAATTTCATACTTCTACTGTAATATCTCTATTGTTTTATGGAAATGGTCTCTTTATTCACTTCCTCCCCTCAGAAACCTAGATCTTATTCAACAAGTTATCCCTAGAGCCTTACATATATCTTGGCTTCAAAAAATATTTATTGGTATGAGAAAAAGAGATGGGGAGACAGGGAAGAGAAAGAAGGAAGGAGGAAAGGGCAAATGAGGGACAAGAAGAAATTCCATCTATTGTGTGGTATTGCAAAGGTCTTTTTCAGATCCTAAATAGAAGACTGGTGATAATTTGTTTAGCACCATTAAAAACCTTAATCTTGTCTAGAAAATGTAGCTCATGGGATTTCTACTGCACAATCTTAACCTTGGATGGAGGAAGTAGTGAATCTCGGCCCAAGTGACAGTACAAAGCAGAAGTTGGCAAACCTGGAGGTCATATATATCTCTGTTCTGTAAATAAAGTTATATTGAAACACAGTCCCATTTTTAAAGCTCATTTGCATATTGTCTATGACCACTCTCATTCCACAACATCACAGCTAAATAGTTGTGCTATAGACTATATAACCCAATTGTCAAAAATATTTATTATTTGGCCTTTTACAGAAACACATTGACAATACCAGGTGTAAAAAGCCAGAGCGAACATGATCAACTGGGAGTGGATTAACTGAATAATTAATTGATCAATTATGTACTTCCTGGTGGCAGTATAGCACAACAGAACATCCACTCTCTTCTAAGTTCAGTCTTGGGTGTAGTGAATTGGGTTAGGTAACAGGACAAGGTCCCTTGAGGTACTAAGTTATTATTTACAAAATTTTTAAAAATAAGACACAGAGACAGAGAAAGATGGAGAGAGCGAATAATTGATAAGAGTTATTGGCAGAATATCTTCCTGATACAGCAAAAGAAATTCTTTCCACTTGTATAAAATAATTTGTCCAGACATAGTCATCATATCCAGCCTATGGTATTTGCTTGTCATTTTAGAATATTTCTTTTTCTTATGAAAAATATAAGACAAGTAGTCCTGAAGGCTGCTATATTTTTATTTCAGAAAAATAGTTGATCTTGACTGAGGCTATGGAGTTCTTATTATCAAAGTGCTTCCTCTTATAAAGATTTAAGGAATTTTTACTTTTTGTGGCTATGGCATATTTATATCAACTACAGTCATTTCTCAAGATAGGCCTCATTATATAGATAGTTCCTTAAGAGATCTTGACTCAATCAAAATAACAGAGCACTTCAAAAATTTATATATATATATATGTACACACACATATATATATGTACACACACATATATACACACACATATATATATATTATGGCTATAAGTTACCATTTTCAAGAATTCTTATGGAAGTTTAAAACTATTTTACGATTGGGAAAGTCACACAGTACTATTTATTAAAAATTAGAAAATGATGACTCTAGAAATATCATGCTGATTAGTTTTACTTGGATGCGTCAAAGGGTAATTAAACAAACCATCAATTAATCATTTGGCAGTGACAGAAAAAATAACTTCATGAATAAAAATTATCATAGTTTTGTAACAAGCTATTCCTTTCAGCTGTCCTTCTAGAGGTGCAAAATTATATCTTTCACTTTTTAAGAAAAGTATTGGTACATTTGTTCTTAATTAGGAAGAGTTTACTTCATTCACAGATGTACCTTTTGTATATCTTAATGTCTTCCTAAAAAGCTGTGTAGAAACAGAACTTTTAGTAACAAGTGTCAAGAATATATGTGTGCATATATACACACACACAAATATACACACACACACACATATATGAAAACCCAATTAAAATCTTGGCTCTTGCATTGTGTTTTAAGAGGTTTTATAAATTACCTAATCTCTCTGAATCTCTCTATAAAATGGGGATAATGATATTTATCTCATAGGATACTATGAGGATTTGAATGAGTTAAATGTAAAGCGATCTCATATTGTCTGGAATATGGTAAACGTTGGGGAAAAAAAAATTTGCTCAGTCATGTCCAGCTCTTTGCAACCCCATGGATTGTAGGCCACTAGGCTTCTCTGTCATTGGGAATCTCCAAGCCAGAATACTGGAATGGGTTGCCATTTCCTTCTTCAGGAGATATTTCCAATCCAGAGATCAAAACCAGGTCTCTTGCATTGCAGGCAGATTCTTTACCATCTGAGTCACCAGGGGAGCCCGACAATGTTAATATCATTATGCTACTTGCACTGGGGAAGCTAACTATGGTGTTCCACCACAAGTAAAAGCCCCTTGGTGAAATCAGTTGTTACACCTATAACCTTTCTCCTGCTTGATTGAGCTTTGGTTTTCATGTTTGATATTTGAATTTGTTTTCTTAAGTTTAGTAAGTATGTACTTCCTCAGTGGGTATTCTTAAAGTAGGCTAGGTTTACTAAGTATTACTGGCAGATTGAGTCTTGGAAAACAGTTACTTGGCAATACCTTTAAACAGACATGGCAAACCTATAGCACACACATGACTACTTCACTCTCCCATGCCAAGAAAGATACCATTAATTGATGACATTTCTTTTCCACCTGAGTTCTAATGCAAGCTCAGAATACTCCTCAATATACCACTCCTAAAGGGCAAGAGCAGTAGATCAAGGATTATATATGAACTGAAATCTGGCTGGCATCCCTGATGGTGCCTGTTCTATTTTCATCACTTATTTTTTATCCCCCAATAATTTCCATTCCATTTAGTTCTTATATTTCATGCCTACCTTTTTACCTGCTTAAATCTTGGGTCTATAGTGGCTGCCGCCCATGCCATTGTATCTAAGATCTACTGCTCACATTGATACTAAGGGATTGTTTACTGAATTTCTATAGAGCAGGCAGCTGCCTTAGAAATTCATGCCTGCCCTGATGGAGTTCACAGTCTAGTACATTATATGAATATTGACAAATAGCCACATTAAAAATCTTAAATTACAGTTGAATTAAATGGTATGAAGAAAATGTATATAACAGAATTCCTGACTGAATCTAGTGAGTCAGAACTTCCCCGTGGTCCGGTGGTTAAAAATCCACCTGCCAATTCAGGGGACATGAGTTGATCCCTGATCTGGAAGATCCCACATGCTACAGGGAAACTGAGCTCGTGTGTCACCACTGCTGAAGCCCACGCACCCTCGAGTTCATGCTCCACAACAAGAGAAGCCACTGCAGTGAGAAGCCTGTGCACTGCAACTAGACAGCAGGCCTCACTCGCTGCAACTAGAGAAAGCCCGTGCAGCAAGGAAGACCTAGTGCAACCAAAAATAACAAATAAAAGCAAAAAAAAATTTTTTTTAATCTAGTGAGTCAAAAAAGGCATCCCTAAGGTAGTGATGGTTGTGCTGAGGTATTAAGATAAACAGGACTTAAGTAGAAGTAGGAGTTGCTGAGAGGGAAAATAGTCTAGGCTGAAAGGCCATTAAGAGTGAAAGTTTAGGGGCCAGAAGGAGCTCAGTATGCTTAAAGACCTAAGACCAGTGGTAGGGACTTAGACTGACAGGAGAGAGAAATGTGGTTAGACAGGCAGGCAGGGGCCACATCATTTAAGGACATTTGGGGGTACATTAAGTATTTGACACTTCATCATAAGAACAACTTGAAAGCACTGAAGGGGAGAGTAGCATGATTAGATTTATAGTTTTAAAGATTATTCTGGGAGCCATTTTGATAGACAGATTAAAGTCAGTAAGACACGCAGGCCAGAATTCCAAATGGGAGGTGACAAAGTCTAAATAAGAACATAGAGTATGAGATGGGCTTGACAAAGGAGTAAGGGCAAAGACTTCCATCTCCAAGAAGTTGTTGATGAAACTTCCCTTCTTCTTGGGTAGTTCCCCTTCAGTGTCTATTTGACAGAAGAAAATCACATATTTAAACTACTTTACTACATTGTGGGGTATTCTCAGTACATAGTTTAAGTACATAACTGAAAGCAGTATCTCATCATTAAATCAGCCTGATGAAGTTTCTTTCATTAGCTTAGGTTATTAAGACGTCTTTGCTCTGGACTTCAATCTCTGGTCAGCTAAAACTCCCAACAATCCATTTACCTCCTCTTTCTTGATGGCTCAGGCCTCACTTTTTTCCCAGCTTGAGACTGCTCGTTCAGCTATCCTAACTCACTGTGTCTGTCTACATGATCTCCAAGTAAGTAAAGACCTTCCTGCCTAATTTATTCCCAACTCACTTTTGCCTTTGTATTGAACTATGGGTCTGTGTCACTCCTAAGAAGTTACACTCCCTCCATCCTCTCTATTCTCTATATTGTCTCCAATTTGAACATTCAAGTGTCTATGAAGAACCAGCAGGGGTCACAAATAGAAGTGATTGAGTTGTGACTGAGGTATAGGAGAAATAGTAAGTAGAAGGGGCTTGGTTATTTAGCTTCACCCTGATGCAGTCACAGTTTTGCTAAACTCTCCAATTTATCAAGAAAATCTAGAAATCCAGAGTATGCAAAATATCTTGAGCATTGCATGCATGCTAGGTCACTTCAGTCCTGTCTTAACTCTTTGAAAGTCAATGAACAGTAACCTGCAGGCTCCCTCATCCATGGGATTCTCCAGGCAAGAATACTGGAGTGGGTTGCCATGTCCTCCTCCAGGGGATCTTCCCAACCCAGGGATTGAACTGGCATCTCTTGTGTCTTCTGCATTGGCAGGCAGGTTCTTTACCACTAGCGCTACCTGGGAAGCCCATCTTGGGCATTAAATGCAGACAAACAGCTCAACACGTACTGCAGGACAAACAGATGTATACATAGATTTGGGCCACTGGTTGTAGCTTTGTTGCCTTTGGCCATGATGTTCATTGAAAAGGGCAAGTTCTGACACTGGGTGGCTCAGACTCAGAGGCCCTTAGGACCCAGTTGCAATTCAGCCCGTACTTGGTGGAACCAGCAAGAACCTCACCCCAAAGGTGAGGTCCAGAGTGCATCGGACTGTACAGGTCCAAGCTCTCAACGGCAACTTTGTGTGGTGCCAAGAGGCAGCAGTAGTGCACTGGTAAGTCTTTTTAGACTTCTGTTTATTTGGTACTTGGAAAGAGGGTTGATTCCTCCTTAATTCCCTAGTTTTAGTGCCTGAAATAGCCTGTCACGATCTTGGGAAATGGAGAAGGATAGATATCCTCAAAAGGGTCACGCTGAACTACAACAATAATATGAGATATTTTGAAATTCACTGAAAACTACATATGATTATGTTGGTACACATACTGGTGAAAAGCATATTAATAGAAAAAAGCACATCATTAACACATCTAAAAATTAAGTATACTTTTAGATTATTTTTAGTAACGAGGTGACTGTCAAACTCATGTAAGTTGGGAGGACTTTGTCATATGTTGTGCAAGTTAGGAGTCCTTAATGACCACTACTGTGTTAGACAAATTCCATCTGGATCTCCATCTGTTATGCATTGATGCTTAGATAAGATTCCTTAATGTTTTGTAGCTTACATGATACATCGGCTTTACCCAGGAGTTTTAAGGAAAACTTACAAAACTAAGGTCATGTATATTTCAACCACCCATCATCCTCCTACAGACAGACAAATGGGAGCTTAAGCAACCTTTTGGAACTCCAGATGAATCCAAGAACAAGCAGAGAGAAACTGTCTCCTGCCTGGATGGATTGTTGCCATCCCTTGTGGGGCAGGAAGGAAAACAATCTTCTCAGGCAATGCGGAATTGAGAGACAACTATATATTGCCATGCAGTTCACTCAGACAAATGGATATTCATTAAAGAGTCATATTTATATTTTTTATGCCTAAAATGGGGCTTCCTATGTGGCACCAGTAGTAAAGAACCAGCCTGCCATTGCAGGAGACATAAGAGATTAAAGTTTGTCAAAGATAAGGTATCCATATGTGTGTGGATTTATCTCTGGGCTTTCTATTTTGTTCCATTGATCTATATTTCTGTCTTTGTGCCAGTACCATACTGTCTTGATGACTGTGGCTTTGTAGTAGAGCCTGAAGTCAGGCAAGTTGATTCCTCCAGTTCCATTCTTCTTTCTCAAAATTGCTTTGGCTATTCGAGGTTTTTTGTATTTCCATACAAATCTTGAAATTATTTGTTCTAGTTCTGTGAAAAATATCGCTGGTAGCTTGATAGGGAGTGCATTGAATTTGTAAATTGCTTTGGGTAGTATACTCATTTTCACTATATTGATTCTTCTGATCCATGAACATGGTATATTTCTCCATCTGTTAGTGTCCTCTTTGATTTCTTTCATCAGTGTTTTATAATTTTCTATATATAGGTCTTTAGTTTCTCTAGGTAGATATATTCCTAAGTATATTATTCTTTTCGTTGCAATGGTGAATGGAATTGTTTCCTTAATTTCTTTTTCTACTTTCTCATTATTAGTGTATAGGAATGCAAGGGATTTCTGTGTGTTGATTTTATATCCTGCAACTTTACTATATTCATTGATTAGCTTTAGTAATTTTCTGGTGGAGTCTTTATGGTTTCCCACTGCTGGGCATACACACCGAGGAAACCAGAATTGAAAGAGACACATGTACCCCAATGTTCATCGCAGCACTGTTTATAATAGCCAGGACATGGAAACAACCTAGATGTCCATCAGCAGATGAATGGATAAGAAAGCTGTGGTACACATACACAATGGAGTATTACTCAGCCGTTAAAAGAATACATTTGAATCAGTTCTGTTGAGATGGATGAAACTGGAGCCGATTATACAGAGTGAAGTAAGCCAGAAAGAAAAACACCAATATAGTATACTAACACATATATATGAAATTTAGAAAGATGGCAATGATGACCCTGTATGCTGGACAGCAAAAAAGACACAGATGTGTTTAGCAGACTTTTGGACTCAGAGGGAGAGGGAGAGGGTGGGATGATTTTGGAGAATGGCATTGAAACATGTATACTATCACGTAAGAATCGAATCACCAGTCTATGTCCGATGCAGGATACAGCATGCTTGGGGCTGGTGCACGAGGATGACCCAGAGGGATGTTGTGGGGAGGGAGGTGGGAGGGGGGTTCATGTTTGGGATCGCATGTACACCCGTGGTGGATTCATGTCAATGTATGGCAAAACCAATACAGTATTGTAAAGTAAAATAAAGTAAAAATAAAAATTAAAAAAAAAAGAGAGATGAAAGTTTGATCCCTGGGTTGGGAAGATCTCCTAGAAGAAGGCATGGCAACCCACTTTAGTATTCTTGCCTGGAGAATCCCATGGACAGAGGAGCCTGGCAGGCTACATTCCCGAGGATAGCAAAGAGTTGGACACAACTGAAACAGCTTATCATGCATGAACACATGCTTATCATGAGCACCTGAATCTTGACCACAGTGGCAGAATACATCTTCCAAGTTTGGTCATCTCTCTATATATTAATATTTAGGCTCTTTTGTAGTCTACAACATTACTGAAACCATACTCTGAAAAGAGAACTATATTTAGTGTTCTCTACATTTAACACATGCATTTTTTTTTACAGAAAATGTCTTAGATGGATACATGTATATGTATGGATGAGCCCCTTCACTGTTCACCTGAAACTATCAGTTCAGTTCAGTTCAGTCGCTCAGTCCTGTCGACTCTTTGCAACCCCATGAATCGCAGCACGCCAGGCCTCTCTGTCCATCACCATCTCCCGGAGTTCACTCAGATTCACGTCCATCGAGTCCATGATGCCATCCAGCCATCTCACCCTCAGTCATCCCCTTCTCCTGCTGCCCCCAATCTCTCCCAGCATCAGAGTCTTTTCCAATGAGTCAACTCTTTGCATGAGGTGGCCAAAGTACTGGAGCTTCAACTTTAGCATCATTCCTTCCAAAGGAATCCCAGGGCTGATCTCCTTCAGAATGGACTGGTTGGATCTCCTTGCAGTCCAAGGGACCCTCAACAGTCTTCTCCAACACCACAGTTTTCAAAAGCATCAATTCTTTGGTGCTCAGCCTTCTTCACAGTCCAACTCTCACATCCATACATGACCACAGGAAAAACCATAGCCTTGACTAGACGGACCTTAGTCGGCAAAGTAATGTCTCTGCTTTTGAATATACTATCTAATGTTTGGGAACGCATGTAAGAATTAAAGATTTTAAAATTTAAAAAAAATAAAAAATAAAAAATAAATAAAAAATAAATTAAAAAAAATTAAATAAAAAAATGAATATACTATCTAGGTTGGTCATAACTTTTCTTCCAAGGAGTAAGCGTCTTTTAATTTCATGGCTGCAGTCACCATCTGCAGTGATTTTGGAGCCCCCCAAAATAAAGTCTGACACTGTTTCTACTGTTTCCCCATTTATTTCCTATGAAGTGATGGGACCAGATGCCATGATCTTTGTTTTCTGAATGTTGAGCTTTAAGCCAACTTTTTCACTCTCTTCTTTTGCTTTAATCAAGAGGCTTTTTAGCTCTTCTTCACTTTCTGCCATAAGAGTGGTATCATCTGCATATCTGAGTTTATTGATATTTCTCCTGGCAATCTTGATTCCAGCTTGTGTTTCTTCCAGTCCAGCGTTTCTCATGGTGTACTCTGCATATCATAGCATTGTTAATCTTCTATGCCCCAAAACAAAGTGATTTTGGTGTTAAAAAAAATTAAATTAAAATGAAATTTTGTAAAAAAAAAAAAACACAACTTTCCAATTCCTCTTTACCATTGATTGGTCAATCCAATCTAAGATAAAACTAAGAGCATAGTCACTTTTCTGAGTAAATAAATATTTTTATTCAGCTAGGCATTACTACCCCTTGTCTTTGTCTCTGCTGAGTTTGCCCTAGGAAATTGTCTTTTTATATCATATATCATTACCACTTGGAATAAACTTTTAAAATATTTTTTTGATTTGGACTATTTTTAAAGTATTTATTGAAACTGTTACAATACTGCTTCTGTTTTATGTTTTGGGTTTGTGTTTTTTTTTTTTTTTTTTTTTTTTTTTTTGGTCGCAAACATGTGAGATCTTAGCTCCCTGACTAGGGATTGAACCCACATCCCCTGCCTTGGAAGGTGAAGCCTTAACCACTGGACTGCCAGGGAAGTCCTTGGAATAAATTTTTAATCTTGGCTTATGTGCTTCCTCAAAGCTCCATTTCAGTCTAGAAATTTTATAACTTTATAAATTTATAATTTTATAACTTTTTATACGGAGGTATTATTTCTTCCATTACATCAGAACTTGTGCCTCTCATCACCCATTAACCTGGAAATGACTAACTTGTGATGTACAGATGCTGTCTTTCTTTGTTCCTTTCTAAATGCTTTGTGTCTAAAAACTCTGTGTCCTAATCTGTTTGAAAATCCCATATTCTATTTGAAAATTCTAATTCTAATCTAATTAAAAATTGACCTTTGTCTCTCTTTCGTCCTTATCGAATTGGTCAAAATTGTGTAAATGAAACACAATATATCAAAATTTATGGAATGCCACTAAAACAGTACTTAGGGAATATACAGAAAAGTTTCAAAACAATGACCACAACTTGTACCATAAGAAATTAGGAAAAAAAAAAATCAATTAAAACACAGAGCTAGGGACTTCTCTGGTGGCCCAGTGGTTAGCCTTCCCGTGCCTGGGGTGTGGGCTCACTCCCTGGCGAGGGAGCTAAAATCCCACATGCTTCCCAGCCAAAAACATAAAGCAGAAGCAATATCGTAACAAATTCTGTAAAGATTTTTTTAAATGATTCACATTAAAAAGCAGAGTTTGCAGAAGAAAACAAGACAAAAATTGAAATCAATAAAATGGAAAATAGAGAATAATATAAATAATAGATGCAAGCAAAATCTAGTACTTGAAGCATATGAATAAAGTTTACAAACCTCTAGAAAGACTAATCATGAAAAAGAGGAGATTCAATTAATGAGTAAATGATATTACTATAGATTCTAAATATATTAAAAATATGTGGAAATACTAAAAGCAACTTTATGCCATTAAATTCACCAAATTAGATGAAACAGACAAATGTCTTAAAAGACATAAACTACCAAAGCTCACTTACAAAGAAATAGATAACATAAATATCCCTATATCTATAAAAGAAATTGAATTTCTAGTTTAAAATCTTCCTATAAACTCCAGACCCAGATGACTTTGCTGGTGAATTTCAGCAAATATTTAAGAAATAAATAATATATATTCTATAATATCTCTTCGATAAATTCAAAGAGAGGAAATATTTCCCTACATTTTAAGAGGCTATGTTTACCCTGATAACCAAGAGCTGAAAAAAGACTATAAAATAAACTATAAATTAATAACCTGGATCAATAGAGATGTAAAACCTACATAAAAAGTAATAGAGTTGTATAAAATATGAAAACGTCAATACATCAGAACAAGTAACAATAATATGTGGAATACAAAGTTGATTAAAACATCATTGAAAAATCAGTCCTTATAATTCATCATATTAACTACCTTAAATAGAAATACTCACAGATCATTTTACTGGAAAATATCCACTTTATAATCATAAAAAAATCCCTGCAAGCCAGGAACAGAAGGGAATATATTCAATCTGATAACGGACATCTAAGGAAACCTTACAGCTAACATTATACTTGATGTTTTTGCCTCAAGGTCAGGAACAAGACAAGGATTAGTTCTTGCCACTTTATTCAACACTGTTCTGAAGACAATTATTGCCAGTGCAATAATCAGGAAATAGAAGTGAAGGGGATCAAGACTGAAAAAAAAAAGTAAGATGATTCTTATTCACAGATGACATGATCATCTATGTTGAAATACTGTCAAAGATAAGAAGAAAATAAAAACTTCATTTATTGTTAACAAGAATGTAAAAAAGTACATCCTATTTGAAAAAGAGTTTGAAAGTTTTTCAAGAAGTTAAAAATAAACTTACCCATTATTCAGAAATTCCATGCCTAGATGGCTCAGATGGTAAAGAATTCACCAGCCAATGAAGAAGACCCGGGTTCAATCCCTGGGTTGGGAAGATCCCTGGAGAAGGGAATGGCAACCCACTGCAGTATTCCTGCCTAGAGAATCCCACAGACAGAGGAGTCTGGTGGGCTACAGTCCATGGGGTGCAAAGAATCAGACAAAACTGAGCAATTAACACACACCCAGGAAAAATGTAATCATATGTGTAAAGGACTCATACACAAATATCCATAGCAGCATTATACAAAATAGTCCCAGACTGGAAGCAATCCAAAGTTCATTAACATATGAATGGAAATCAAAATGTATATTCCTACAAGCGAGAGAGTTTCAGAAAAACATCTATCTCTGCTTTATTGACTATGCCAAAGCCTTTGACTATGTGGATCACAATAAACTGTGGAAAATTCTGAAGGAGATGGAAATACCAGACCACCTGACCTGTCTCTTGAGAAATCTGTATGCAGGTCAGGAAGCAACAGTTAGAACTGGACATGGAACAACAGACTGGTTCCAAATAGGAAAAGGAGTACGTCAAGGCTGTTTATTGTCACCCTGCTTCTTTAACATATATGCAGAGTACATCATGAGAAATGCTGGGCTGGAGGAAGCACAAGCTGGAATCAAGATTGCCTGGAGAAATATCAATAACCTCAGATATGTAGATGACACCACTCTTATGGCAGAAAGTGAAGAAGAACTAAAGAGCCTCTTGAGGAAAGTGAAAGAGGAGAGTGAAAAAGTTGGCTTTTTGAGCTCAACATTCAGAAAATGAAGATCATGGCATCTGGTCCCATCACTTCATGGGAAATAGATGGAGAAACAGTGTCAGACTTTATTTTTTGGGGCTCCAAAATCACTGCAGATGGTGATTGCAGCCATGAAATTAAAAGACACATACTCCTTGGAAGGAAAGTTATGACCAACTTAGACAGCATATTAAAAAGCAGAGACATTACTTTGCCAACAAAGGTCTGTCTAGTCAAGGCTATGGTTTTTCCAGTAGTCATGTATGGATGTGAGAGCTGGACTATAAAGAAAGCTGAGTGCCGGAGAATTGATGCTTTTGAACTGCGGAGTTGGAGAAGACTCCTGAGAGTCCCTTGGACTGCAAGGAGATCCAACCAATCCATCCTAAAGGCATCACCGACTCAATGGACATGGGTTTGGGTAGACTCCAGCAGTTGGTGATGGACAGGGAGGCTTGGTGTGCTGCGGTTCATGGGGTCACAAAGAGTCGGACACGACTGAGCAACTGAACTGAGTTGACTGATATTCCTACAATGGAATACAATTTATGACAAAAAACTGACAAACTCAGTTCAGTTGCTCAGTCGTGTCTGACTCTTTGCAACCCCATGGACTGCAGCATGGCAGGCTTCCCTGTTCTTCAAACACCCGGAGCTTGCTCAAACTCATGTCCATCGAGTCGGTGATGCCATCCAACCAACTCGTCCTCTGTCATCCCCTTCTCCTCCTGCCTTCAATCTTTCCCAGTGTCAGGGTCTTTTCCAGTGAGTAAGTTCTTTGCATCAGGTGGCCAAAGTATTGAAGCTTCAGTGTCAGCATCAGTCCTTCCAATGAATATTCAGGACTGATTTCCTTTAGGACTGACGGGTTTGATCTCTTTGCTGAGACAAACTACTGATACATATTTAACATGGATGAACCTCAAAAATACTACAGTAAGTGGAAGTAGTATATTACATTATTTATATTAAATGTCTAGAAAAGGCAAGTCTACAGAGACAGAGAAATCAGTACTTCCCTGGCGCCTGGGATAGGAGCAGTGATTGACTACAAAAAAGCATCACTACAAACTTTTTGGAGTGGTAGAAATACCCTAAAATTGCATAATGGTAATATAACACCATACATTTACTAAAAATCAGTGAACTGTACAGTTACCATGGGTGAATTTTATGGTTTGCAAATTATATTTCAATAAAGTATTTCCTACGAAGTCTACAAAGGGCTGGGAGCAGGAGGTTTTGATGAAGGAAATTTGGCAATATATTTATAATTGTTGATGCTAGGTGAGGGGTAATGGAAAGCCATTGTACCATTCATTTTACTTTTGTGTATGTTTGAAATTTTTCAGAACAGAAAGTAAAAACAGAAAGAGAATAAGTGATTCATATTTAGATCTAATGAGCAATTTCTTTTACACTGTCTGACAAGTGTGTTATTATATGTTATTCATACCCCTAAGCTTCCACATTCATTTTTCACACACAGCTCTGTTGATCCAAACTTCCTAACATTTCCTATCTTGGTCATTTGTCATTCTTAGTAAGTCTAGAGAAGCACTTTCTATTTAACTTCTCTCTTCAATTATAAATGAGCCACATGCCTGATTTTCATGCACTTCCACAATTCAACAATTTTGTTCAATACACTATGAAACTACCAAGGGCGTGGGCTCTGATGCTCTGTGGCAAGAGAATGGAAAGAAAGAAGCTGTTTTTCATATGGCTTCCAAGTTTCCTTCTCACTCTTATTTTAGCCATTGATTAATAGTTCCCTATGAAGTTATACTATGCCTTATTGTATAACCTTTTTCAATAAGGAAATTATGAATGCTTGAATTTAATCCCATTTTCCCAGCTGCTTTGTTGGGAATTTCTGTGAAGAAGCTGCTGGTTTCTCACTCAGTTCTGCCAACACCCTGTAGTGATCTTGGATGGGTAGTAATCTAACTTCTCTTTATTTGAGTTGTATCCAAGATTAGGTATACGATTCTTAAATCCTACTTCCCTTCCTTATAGCAATTTTTCCGGAAATATGACATTTATACAGACTAAATGTCACCTCTTTCGGAAGTCCTCTATGTTATTATTCTGCAAATAGAATTAGTCATTCCTTCTGAGTTTTTATATCATTTGAATTATAATTCATGCTCAAATTCATCATGACTTGTATTATAAGAAAAGAATCTCATGCCTATCTTTCCAGTGAGTGTCGGCACTCACTGAAATCCACAACTTTGGAAAAACCACACTCTATTATTCTTTGAGTACCAGAAGTTAGTACAGTGATCTCTCAAAATGTTTGAATTCAATTGAACTGAGTTGGAGTTCATTTTGTCCAATGTCTGCATTTTAGATATAAACTTACGTCTAGACTGGACAGTATTTACTCATCGTTTTCATCTTTCACATCATGGCGCACGTAGAAAACATTAACACCTGTGCCATATACTAAAGTAACTGGAGGAAGCAACTTCCCTGGAAACTTCAGAAAGCCCAGGCACTCCATTTCCATCCACACTGCCCTTCTCTAAACTCTTGAAAACTAAGCAGATTATTTCACCCAGTCTGTAACTCATCCATAGCATACCCCAGTGCCAAGTTGTACCATCAGGGAGGGAGGCTCTGCTTGCATGTCTGCCTCAAGGTCATCCAACTTTCTAGTTTCAAATACTTTCCATGTTCAACTACAATTAAATGTGCAACTAAATTTGTATAGCAAGAAATTTATTTCTGAATAAAACATCTTTTTCCATTCAGATGGTGGCCAAACCCTCTTGGCTTATTTGTACATAACACTCTACAATCAAAATCAACTTAAGCTATGCTCTCCAGAATCTAAGTGGGATATTTTGAATACATATTGGCTTTTATTTTCTGTATTCCTAAATGTAACGGTTCCATTCATCTAGCTTCCAGTCATGGACCCTTTCCATGTACACCCGTGGCGGATTCATGTCAATGTATGGCAAAAACCAATACAGTACTGTAAAGTAAAATTTTAAAAAATGAAGGAAAGTGACAGATAAAAATGATCTTTTTTGGTTGTGCTATATAAAGATGAATGTGATCCAGGCTGGATTCATTATTACATATTAATTACTATAATATATTTTTCTTATTTTAAAAGAAATTATAAATAAAACATTTTCTTGGATCCTAGGCACTGTGCCTAATGGAAAAGTTGGCTCTACCCAATCCATTAATGATTTCTGGCTTTGAAGCTCACCCACTCAGAAACCCTACAGTTAACCTGCCTATGGGCTAAAATTTTAATGTCTCCAGCAGTAAAACAGCTGGTCTTAGCGATGATTGGAAAGAAATGTAGCAGAGTTGAATTACAAGTAAGACTGAAAACAATATATTCTAATATCTATTTGATGGCACATTAATGTGCCCTGAACAAGTCCATTGAACTCAGTCCAATTACCTCTGTTTGTTCAATTAGAAGTAACTCATGGGAGACTAGGCTGTAACATTTAAATCATTACAGAAGACTTCATATGAATAAAGTTGCCTACCTGACCACTGTTGAGTAGTTGACATCTGTCACAGAAACTGAATAGAGAACCTGAATTCATCGGTTGTATAGAATCTGATCTCTCATGCTTCCGAGTTCATAATTATTTTCAGCTGGGAAAAGTTCTAGTGTTTTCCAGCCAGCAAGTGGCTCTGAATTAATCCGAAGCATGATAAATTGAGGCTTCCCTGGTGGCTCAGTATAAAGAATCCGCCTGCCAATGCAGGAGACATGGGTTCGATCCCTGGTTTGGTTCCTTCTCTGCCAAGAAGAAAATAGCAACCCACTGCAGTATTCTTGCATAAGAAATCCCATTGACTGAGAAGCCTGGCAGGCTACAGTCTATGAGGTTGCAAAGAGTCAGACATGAATTAGCCACTAACCAAGGATAGATTCAGAGGAACCAAGTGGTTTAGTTCCTATTCCTATCGGCATCACAAAGGCAGAAAGCTCTGCTTTTTTCTTTCACATGCATTTTATTCAAAACTCTTCCTCACCAGTGTTCCCAGGTAAGAAGTGATGCTAGGCAAGGACTTTCTTAACCTTTACTCAAATTCCATTCTGAAATGTATCACTTGGTTCAAATCTGACCAAACTCTGAAAGTCAAGACCCCTAATAGATCTCTTTTCTTCTCTTTGATGTGTATAATAGGGCAACAGCATATGAAAAAGCTGAGACATCACTTTGCCCACAAAGGTCCACATAGTCAAAGCTATGGTTTTCCCAGTAATCACATATGGATGTGAGAGTTGGACCATAAAGAAGGGTGAATGCCTAAGAATTGATGCTTTAGAATTGTGGTAGTGGAGAAGACTCTTGAGAATCCCTTGGAGAGCAAGGATATCAATGCAATTCAGTTCAGTTCAATTCAGTGACTCAGTCATGTCCAATTCTTTGGACCACACAACACCAGGCCTCCCTGTCCATCACCAACGCCTGGAGTTTAACCAAAGTCATATCCATCAATTTGGTGATGCCATCCAACCATCTCATCCTCTGTCATCCCCTTCTCCTCCAGCCCTCAATCTTTCCCAGCATCAGGGTCTTTTCAAGTGAATCAGCTCATCGCATCAGGTAGCCAAAGTGCTGGAGTTTCATCTTCAACATCAGTCCTTCCAATGAACACCCAGGACTGGTCTCCTTTGGGATGGATTGCTTGGATCTCCTTGCAGTCCAAGGGACTCTCAAGAGTCTTCTCCAACACCACAGTTCAAAAGCATCAATTCTTCAGTGCTCAGCTTTCTTTATAGTCCAAATCTACATCTGTACATGACTACTGGAAAAAACATAGCCTTGACTAGACAGACCTTTGTGGGCAAAGCAAGAAGAGAACCTCTTCTCTGCTTTTTAACATGCTATCTAGGTTGGTCATAACTTTACTTCCAAGGAGTAAGCGCCTTTTAATTTCATGGCTACAGTCACCATCTGCAGTGATTCTGGAGCCCAGAAAAAAAAAAGTCAGCTACTGTTTCCACTGTTTCCCCATCTATTTGCCATGAAGTGATGGGACCAGATGCCATGATCTTCGTTTTCTGAATGTTGAGCTTTAAGCCAACTTATTCACTCTCCTCTTTCACTTGCATCAAGAGGCTCTTTAGTTTTTCTTCACTTTCTGCCATAAGAGTGGTGTCATCTGCATATCTGAGGTTATTGATATTTCTCCCGACAATCTTGATTCCAGTTTGTGCTTTATCCAGCCCAGCGTTTCTCATGATGTACTCTGCAAATAAATTAAATAAGCAGAGTGACAATATACAGACTTGATGTACTCCTTTCCCGATTTGGAACTGGTCTGCTGTTCCATGTCCAGTTCTAACTGTTGTTTCCTGTCCTGCATATAGGTTTCTCAAGAGGCAGGTCAGGTGGTCTGGTATTCCCATCTCTTTCAGAATTTTCCACAGTTTAAAGTATTTTCCAGTTTATTGTGATCCACACAGTCAATGGCTTTGGCATAGTCAATAAAGCAGAAATAGATGTCTTTCTGGAACTCTCTTGCTTTTTCCATGATCCATTGGATGTTGGCAATTTGATCTCTGGTTCCTCTGCCTTTTCTAAATCCAGCTTTAACATCTGGAAGTTCATGGTTCACGTATTGTTGAAGCCTGGCTTGGAGAATTTTGAGCATTACTTTGCTAACATGTGAGATGAGTGCAATTGTGCGGTAGTCTGAGCATTCTTTGGCATTGCCTTTCTTAGGGATTGAAATGAAAACTGACCTTTTCCAGTCATGTCACCATACTGAGTTTTCCAAATTTGCTGACTTATTGAGTGCAGCACTTTCATAGCATCATCTTTCAGGATTTGAAATAGCTCAACTGGAATTCCATCACCTCTTCTAGCTTTCTTCATAGTGATGCTTCCTAAGGCCCCTTGACTTTGCACTCCAGGATGTCTGGCTCTAGGTGAGCCATCACACCATCATGATTATTTGAGTCGTGAAGGTTGCTTTTGTACAGTTCTGTGTATCTTGCCACCTCTTCTTAATATCTTCTGCTTCTGTTAGGTCCATACCATTTCTGTCTTTTATTTTGCCCATCTTTGCATGAAAGGTTCCCTTGGTATCTCTAATCATCTTGAAGAGATCTCTAGTCTTTCACATTCTATTATTTTCCTCTATTTCTTTGCATTGATCACTGAGAAAGGCTTTCTTATCTCTCCTTGCTATTCTTTGGAACTCTGCATTCAAATGGGTATATCTTTCCTTTTCTCCTTTGCTTTTCACTTCTCTTCTTGTCACAGCTATTTGTAAGGCCTCCTCAGACAGCCATTTTGTCTTTTTGCATTTCTTTTTCTTGGGGATGGTCTTGATCCCTGTCTCCTGTACAATGTCACAAACCTCTGTCCATAGTTCATCAGGCACTCTGTCTATCAGATCTAGTCCCTTGAATCTATTTGTCACTTCCGCTGTATAATCATAAGGGATTTTATTTAGGCCATACCTGAATGGTCTAGTGGTTTTCCCTGGTTTCTTCAATTTAAGTCTGAATTTGGCAATAAGGAGTTCATGATCTGAGCCACAGTCAGCTCCTGGTCTTGCTTTTGCTGATTGTATAGAGCTTCTCCATCTTTGGCTGCTGCTGCTGCTACTATGTCGCTTCAGTCGTGTCCAACTCTGTGCGACCCCACAGACGGCAGTCCAGGAGGCTCCCCTGTTCCTGGGATTCTCCAGGCAAGAACACTGGAGTGGGTTGCCATTTCCTTCTCCAATATATGAAAGTGAAAAGTGAATTCACTCAGTCGTGTCCAACTCTTAGCGACCACATGGACTGCGGCCCACCAGGCTCCTCCGTCCTTGGGATTTTCCAGGCAGGAGTGCTGGACTGGGGTGCCATTGAATCTGATTTCAGTGTTGGCCATCTGGTGATGTCCATGTGTAGAGTCTTCTCTTGTATTGTTGGAAGAGAGTGTTTGCTATGACCAGTGTGTTCTCTTGGCAAAACTCAATTAGCCTTTGCCCTGCTTCATTCTGTACTTCAAGGCCAAATTTGCCTATTATTCCAGGTGTTTCTTGACTTCCTACTTTTGCATTCCAGTCCCCTATAATGAAAAGTACATCTTTTCTGGGTGTTAGTTCTAGAAGGTCTTGTAGGTCTTCAAAGAACTCTTCAGCTTCAGCTTTTCAGCATTATTGGTCAGGGCATAGACTTGATAACTGTGATATTGAATGGTTTGCCTTGGAAATGAACAGAGATCATTCTGTCGTTTTTGAGACTGCATCCACGTACTGTATTTCACTCTTGTTGACTATGATGGCTACTCCATTTCTTCTAATGGATTCCTGCCCACAGTAGTAGATATAATGGTCTTCTGAGTTAAATTCACCCATACCAGTCCATTTTAGTTTGCTGATTCCTAGAACGTCTACGTTCACTCTTGCCATCTCCTGTTTAACCACTTCCAATTTGCCTTGATTCATGGGCCTAACATTCCAGTTTCCTTTGCAATATTGCACTTTACAGCATCGGACCTTGCTTCTATCGCCAGTCACATCCACAACTGGGTGTTGTTTTTTCTTTGGCTCTGTCCCTTCATTCCTTCTGGAGTTATTTCTCCACTGGTCACCTGTAGCATATTGGGCACCTACCCATCTGAGGAGTTTATCTTTCAGTGTCCTATCTTTTTGCCTTTTCTTACTGTTCATGGGGTTCTCAAGGCAAGAATACTGAAGTGGTTTGCCATTCCCTTCTCCAGTGGACCACAGTTTATCAGAGCTCTTCACCATGACCCACCCGTCTTGGGTGGCCCCACACGGCATGGCCTAGTTTCATTGAGTTAGACAAGGCTGTTGTCCATGGGATTAGATTGGCTAGTACTTGATTCTGGTTTCAGTCTGTCTACCCTCTGATGTCCTCTTTCAGTGCCTACTGTCTTAGTGGGGTTTCTCTTACCTTGGACTTGGGGTATCTCTTCATGGCTGCTCCTTACCTTGGACGTGGGGTATCTCCTCACTGCTGCTGCTCTTGACTTTGGATGTGGGGTATCTCCTCACAGCCACTGCTCCTGACCTGGGACATGGGGTATCTCCTCACACTCACTCACCACTCCCGCGCCGTGCAGCCAGTCAATCCTAGAGGAAATCAATCCTAAATACTCACTGAAGGAGTGATGCTGAAGCTGAAGCTCCAATACTTTGGCCATCTAATACGAAGAATCTACTCATTGGAAAAGACCGTGATGCTAGGAAAGGTTGAGGGCAGGAAGAGAAGGGGATGATAGAGGATGAGATGGTTGGATGGCATTACTGACTCAATGGACATGAAAGTTACTCAATCGTGCTCAACTCTTTGTGACCCCATGGACTATACAGTCCATGGAATTCTCCAGGCCAGAATACTGGAGTGGGTAGTCTTTCCTTCTCCAGGGGATCTTCCAAACCCAGGGATTGAACCTAGGTCTCTCACATTGCAGGTTGATTCTTTACCAGCTGAGCCACAAGGGAAGCCCAAGAATACTGCAGTTGGTAACCTATCCCTTCTCTAGAGGATCTTCCCAACCCAGGAAATGAACCAGGGTCTCTTGCATCACAGGTGGATTCTTTACCAACTGAGCTATCAGGGAAGTTTACACAAACTCCATGAGATGGTGAAGGACAGGGAAATCTAGTATGCTGTAGTCCATGGGGTCACAGAGAATTGGACACAACTGAGTGAGAGTGACTGAACAAGAACAGGGCAAAGCTGCTATTGCTAGTGTCATAAAGCACTAATTTCCACAAGGAATATGATTATTGCCAATCTTAATGCCAGAAAGACTGAAGTACTTTACACCATTTTCTTCAATGAACTGCTCTCTTAGGAGAGCTCAGGACCTCTTCACTCTTGGGGCTCAAATTAGGTGCTGGCTACACAAGGGCTCTTTCTCTCTTCAAAATCCTCAGAAATGTTGCCTTTACACCCAGGGGGTTGTTCAGACAACATTTATACTTAATTGGACTGCAATCTTTTCTCAGTCTCAGTATCTGGTGGTGGGAAGGGGTAGTGGAGCTGGTTATCAGAGGAGTAGCTATTGTATTCGTGGATTTTGATTTATTTATTCACAACATATTTATGGAATGCTCACTAAATATCAAGTTTTAGATTTCAATACACAAAGAAGAAAGACAGTTTCTATTCTAAAAGAGTTCATATAATCCGAGGGAAGAGACAGGAAGAAACAAGAGACAAGAGATACACTGGAGATATACTAATACATTTGAGAGAGATAAATGCTATAATTAAAACGATCAGAAAAAGATCTGTGCATGCACTGTTCATGTGTGTACATGCATGCTCAGTTGTAACCAACTCTTTGTGATACCATGGACTGCAGCAGCCAGGCTCCTCTGTACATAGGATTCTCCAGGCAAGAATAGTGGAGTGGGCTGCCATGCCTCCTCCAGGGGATCTTCCTGATCTAGGGACCAAACCTGAATCTCCTGCATTGGCAAGTGGATTCTTTACCATTGAGTCACCTAGGAAATATCAACTTGGAGACAACTTATGGTTAATTAACACCACATACATTCAGATTGTTTCTTTATTTGGACTTAATATGTTTTTCCTACTTCCTGGTTTCTGTTGGTGGTAGGTAGTATTCTCTGATTTATGCAGTTTCAATTTTGTTTAATATCACCTGGTGTCCTCAACCCTGTTCATGTTAAAACTCATCTTTCCCCAACACCATTTTCTTATACTCCTCTAGACCTTCCATCAAAAGAGTAAAATATTGACTTTAAAAGTTACACAGAAAAAACAGATATGCTTTAAAAATGAAGAGGCAAGGTATTGTATTAGTTTCCCAAGACTTCAGTAACAAATTAACACAAACTTGGTGGCTTAAAACAACATGTGGTTTCTGTTTTGTTTTCTTCTTCTTACAGTTCCAGAGGCCAGAAATTTGAAATCAGTTTCACTGTGATGAAGTCAAGATGTCCCCTAGGCTGTGTTTCTTCTGAAGACAGGGGAGAGTCCATTTCCAGGTCTTTTTCAGCTACCTTTAAAGGCCCCTTATATTTCCTGCCTTGTAGCCCCTTTCTCTATCTTCAAAGCTTATCAATCCAACCTCTACTTTAACGTCACATGGCCCTCTCTCTGATTCTGTTCCTTCTACACCCTCCTTATAAGATCTATGATTACTTGGGTCCACCTGCATAACTGATAATCTCAATATCCTTAATTACATCTGCAAAATTCCTCCTGCTACATAAGGGAATATTTATAGGTTTCAGGGACTAGGCTGTGGACATACTCACAGAGCCATTATTCAACCTAGCATAGACATTTCAAGTCCAAGGAATTTATGGAATATATTCGGGCTTGTGTTCCCTGGGTGGCATGTTGCTTGCCACCACCACACATTTCCCCAGGCCTCAGTCCATGCCTGGACCTTGGTTCTATATCAGAAATAGATAACATTGCTATAGTGATCACTCTTATTAATGTTTTCCAATATAAACATTTCACAATTTTCTTGTACTATTATTTAAAATGTATATGAACATTCAGAAATGCAACTGAGGATGACTGTGCTTCATTGACGTGTAATTGATCTAAAAACTTCATTTAGGAAAATGCTCATACAGTCACAAAACTGGGGATGCCTTAAAAAGTAAAAATGGTTGTTACTAAGTCAGAGTTGAGAACCATGGGAAAAAAACAGACAAAGTTTCCAGAGTTTCATTTCTAGTGAGATTGACCTTTGCTCTAATATTACATTTAGTTAGTCTTCAGGGAGGAAAAAATTTTTTTTTCTAAATGAACATCATCAGTTTGAGCAAGTTCCAGGAGATGGTGAAGGACAGTGAAACCTGGCATTCTGCAGTCCATGGGGTCACAGAGTCAGACATGACTGAGTAACTGAACAACAACAACAACAAAAATAGAGTTAACAACAGAAGAGAGAGTCTGTATGTGAATGAGTGTGTGTGTATGTTTCAAATAGATACAAAATGCTTCTTGGGTTTTCACTGAGCAATTGCCCATGAGCTTATGGATATAACCAGCAGTTGATAAAACCAACACTATTAAAGATATTTAAACCTCCTCCCACCAGCATCTAAGTAACCTTACAATGGAGAGATCAAGGTATGTAAAACAGTTCAGGTCTTAGGCATTCACCTTTTTCTCATTTCAATTTAATATTCTGTCTATTGATAAGAAGCATTAATAGAAGTCCTATGAACTGTTAAAAACCAAAATGTTTATTCCACATCACCAGTGATGAGAGGAATGTTAGTGATTTCTATAAGCAGTACACTTACCAAAGATTAGGATGATAAAATATGGGACAAGGATATCTAGTATTTAAAGCTAAAAATTACACACATATCGGTACTTCCTTCATGGTCCAGTGGCTAAGACTCCATGCTCCAAATGCAGAGGGCCTGGGTTTGATCCCCGGTCGGGGAACTGGATCCCATGTGCAGCAACTAAGAGTTCACAGGCTGCAACAAATGGTCCCATATGCTGCAATTAAAGGCCAGCACAGCCAATTAACTACTACTGTGGGCAAGATGCCTCAGAAGAAATGGAGTAGCCATCACAGTAAAAATGCATAGTCTGAAATGCAGTATTTGGATGTAATCTCAAAAACAACAGAATGATCTCTGTTTGTTTCCCGGGCAAACCATTGAATATCACAGTAATCCAAGTCTATGCCCCAACTGAAGAAGCTGAAGTTGAACAGTTCTTTGAAGATCTACAAGACCTTCTAGAACTAACACTCAAAAAAGACGTTCTTTTCATTTCAGGGGAGCGGAATGCAAAAGTAGGAAGTCAAGAGATACCTGGAGCAACAGGCAAATTTGACCTTGAAGTACAAAATGCAGCAGGGCAAAGGCTAATAGAGTTTTGCCAAGAGAACACACCAGTTACAGCAAACACCCTCCTCCAACAACACAAGGCAAGAACACACAGACATCACCAGATGGTCAACACTGAACCTTTGCAGCTGGAGATGGAGAAACTCTATACAGTCAGCAAAAACAAGACTGGGAGCTGACTATGGCTCAGATCATGAACCCCTTACAGTCATTTTCAGATTTAAATTGAAGAAAGTAGGGAAAACCATTAGACCATTCAGGCATGATCTAAATCAAATCCCTTACAATTATACAGTGGTAGTGACAAATGGATTGAAGGGATTAGATCTGATAGATAGAGTGCCTGAAGAACTATGGACAGAGGTTCATGACATTGTAGAGGAGGCAGGGATCAAGATCATCCCCGAGGAAAAAAAAATGCAGAAAGGCAAAATGGTTGTCTGAGGAGGCCTTACAAACAGTTGTGAACAGAAGAGAAGCAAAAGGCAAGGGAAAAAAGGAAAGATATACCCACTTGAATGCAGAGTTCCAAAGAATAGCAAGGAGATATAAGAAAGCCTTCCTCAGTGACCAATGCAAATAAATAGGGAAAACAATAGAATAGGAAAGACTAGAGATCTCTTCAAGAAAATTAGAGATACCAAGGGAACATTTCATGCAAAGATGGGCACAATAAAGGAAAGAAATCACTGCAGATGGTGACTGCAGTCATGAAATTAAAAGACACTTACTCCTTGGAAGAAAAGTTACGACCAACCTAGACAGCATATTTAAAAGCAGAGACATTACTTTGCCAACAAAGGTCCGTCTAGTCAAGGCTATGGTTTTTCCTGTGGTCATGTATGGATGTGAGAGTTGGACTGTGAAGAAAGCTGAGCACTGAAGAATTGATGCTTTTGAACTGTGGTGTTGGAGAAGACTCTTGAGAGTCCCTTGGACTGCAAGGAGATCCAACCACTCCATTCTGAAGATCAGCCCTGGGATTTCTTTGGAGAGAATGATGCTGAAGCTGAAACTCCAATACTTTGGCCACCTCATGTGAAGATATGACTCATTGCAAAAGACTCTGATGCTGGGAGGGATTGGGGGCAGGAGGAGAAGGGAATGACAGAGGATGAGAGAGCTGGATGGCATCACGGACTCGATGGACGTGAGTCTGAGTGAACTCCGGGAGTTGGGTGATGGACAGGGAGGCCTGGCATGCTGCGATTCATGGGGTCGCAAAGAGTCAGACATGACTGAGCGACTGAACTGAACTGAACTGAACAAAAACAGAAGATATTAAGAAGAGGTGGCAAGATACACATAAGAACTATACAAAAATGATCTTCATGACTCAGATAATCACAATGGTGTGATCACTCACCTAGAGCCAGACATGCTGGGATGTGAAGTCAAGTGGGCTTTAGGAAGCATCACCATGAACAAAGCTAGTGTGCTGGGGTCTTGCCCCGGTGGATCCAGGGAATTTGAAGGGGAGACAGCGTAGGTGAGGAAAACTTATTTATTTAGAAATATAAAAGGAATTAAGAAGAAATAGTATAGTAGGAAAATTTAGGGGAGAAAAGAGGCTGAATAACTTCGTTTACGTGGAAAACCAATAAAATTCCAAGACAAGGAACTTGCACCATCTATGTTACGCCACCGGTGTCCTCTTGAATAGCAGGGGGGTGCCTCGCCTTGGGCTCCCTCTCACGTGGAACTTAAAAGCCGGGACAAGTAAGTAGATATGGCGAGCCTCCACGCCCCAGATGGGAATTCAGCCAGAAAACAGAGTAAGAAAAGACACAGGGGAAACCAGTCCAGTGACTGGCCCATCCTCTATTGTCCGGAAAGGCCTTTTATACATTTTTTTGTACATAGAGATTAATGGATAATATAAAATTATGCAGCGTCAGCAGCCCTGACTCTTACCGAGACCAGGCTTTCTCTCTGCATACCTAGTTGTATACACAAGTCTTAGGTGATTTACATCATCTTCTGGCCAGAAGGCCAATTTACATTTTACAGCCCTTTTCTGATAAGGGTTTGTCAACCAGAAGACTTATTTATCTTAAAAGTGTTGTTCTTCCCAAAGTCTGGTGCCACTCTCAGAAAGCACTAAACAAAGTTACATTCTTACATAGCAAAGACATAACAATTTATAACAATGAAAGAAGTACAGTGATTTATAACAAAGAGAAAAGTAATTAACTCAAAAGTCTAGTGTTGCTAACATCAAAACTACTATATTCCCTTCCCTATATCCCAATTACATTGATTAATATCCTTCAGGTGTCTAAAAGATAAAGAATATGGAGGCCTGGCAGCAGTCATTGACTCAACAGTGAAACCCGTCACCAATATAATTTTTAGCTCTTTAGAAAAGGCTCTGTATCTTTAAGATGCCTTAAGCTTTGTGCCTCTCATGGTTGGGGGGCTGTAAGCAATTCACAAATTGTAAAAGTCCAGGGGAACCTGTCAGGCAAGTTAGAGAGCCATCAAAGGGGTTTGAGCTGAAACATTCCTTTCATATGCAGAAGACTGAAGCCCTGAGTGAGCTGAAACATTCCTTTCATATGCACGAGACTGAAGCCCTGAGTTAACTTTTTCCAGAGAATGTCAGGAGAGTGGAAAGCACAGTACAATAAGGCAGGCAGACTCTGGTTTTGGGGGCTAGATGTTCAGGAAAACCCAGGGGGAACCCCTGAAGCCAGATCACGCCTTTGGGTTTTGTCGGGCTTCCTTGTTCATGACCTTTGCCATGGGCGGGATTCCTCACGCTGGCTCCCGGCACTAGTGGAGGTGATGGAATTCCAGTTGAGCTATTTCAAATCCTAAAAGATGATGCTGTGAAAGTGCTGCATTCAATATGCCAGCAAATTTGGAAAACTCAGCAGTGGCCACAGGAATGGAAAAGGTCAGTTTTCATTCCAATCCCAAAGAAAGACAATGCCAAAGAATATTTAAATACCAAACAATGGCACTCATCTCACATGCTAGCAAAGTAATGCTCAAAATTCTCCAATTAATCTTCAACAGTATGTGAACCATGAACTTCCAGATGTTCAAGCTGGACTTAGAAAAGGCAGAGGAACCAGAGATCAAATTGCCAACATCCACTGGATCACGGAAAGAGCAAGAGAGTTCAAGAAAAACATCTACTTCTGCTTTATTGACTATGCCAAAGCCTTTGACTGTGTGGATCATAACAAACTGTGGAAAATTCTGAAAGAGATGGGAATACCAGACCACCTGACCTGCCTCTTGAGAAACCTATATGTAGGTCAGGAAGCAACAGTTAGAACTGGACATGGAACAACAGACTGTTTCCAAATCAGGAAAGGGGTACATCAAGCCTGTATATAGTCACCCTGCTTATTTAACTTATTTGTAGAGTACATCATGAGAAATGCTGGGCTGGATGAAACACAAACTGGAATCAAGTTTGCCAGGAGAAATATCATTAACCTCATATATGCAGATGACACTACCCTTACAGCAGAAAGCGAAGAAGAACTAAAGAGCCTCTTGAGGCAAGTGAAAGAGGAGAGTGAAAAAGTTGGCTTAAAGCTCAACATTCAGAAAACTAAGATCATGGCATCCAGTCCCATCACTTCATGGGAAATAGATTGGGAAACAATGGAAACAGTGAGAGACTTTATTTTTCTGGGCTCCAAAATCACAACAGATGGTGATTGCAGCCATGAAATTAATAGATGCTTGCTCCTTGGAAGAAAAGCTCCGACCAACCTAGACAGCATATTAAAAAGCAGAGACATTACTTTGCCAACAAAGGTCCATGTAGTCAAAGCTATAGTTTTTGAGCTACAGTCATCATATACAGATGTGAGCTGGACTATAAAGAAAGCTGAGTGCCAAATAATTGATGCTTTTGAACTGCGGTGCTGGAGAAGACTCTCAAGAGTCCCTTGGACTGCAAGGAGATCAAACCCGTTAATCCTAAACAAAATCAGTCCTGAATATTCATTGGAAGGACTGCTACTGAAGCTGAAACTCCAATATTTTGGCCACCTGATGTAAAGAGCTGACTCATTGGAAAAGACCCTGATGTTAGGAAAGATTGAAGGCGGGAGGAGAAGGGGAAAACAGCGGATGAGATAGTTGGATGGCATGATCAACTCAGTGGACATGAGTCTGAGTAAGCTCTGGGAGCTGGTGATGGACAGGTAAGCCTGGCATGCTGCAGTCCATAGGGTTGCAAAGATTCAGACATAACTGAGCAACTGAACTGAACTGACAGTCAAATAAATTAATAAAATATATTTTTTAATTTTATACATATTTACAATTACTTTGGAAAAATTTGTTTTTTATACTATGTATACTTTCGATTTTCAGTTTGGAGACCCACCACTAACCAAAGTTAACTTAGTGTTGATAGTTTGTGCAAAACTTGAACTTTAATTAAAATTGACTATTGCTACAAATATATTGTCATTTTTTTTCTTGCATTTCAGTTCCAGGCTTCAGGCAGGTAATATGAGGTAGCTAGAGCCAAAATAGGAGGCTGGATTTTGACTTCAGTTTACCAAAACCATTGGGCAAGTTATTCAGAAAATACACTGCAAAGCATTCTTGTTTCCAACATCATAATGCTGGATGAGATGCTATTACCAATGTTTTACCTGAGGGTAAAAGTCCTGCTAAGATTCAAAGCATCTACATTTATATTTAAACTAAATCATCATATTTTCTTTAATATTTATTCTACTCTACTTTCATATACACTTCAGTGAATGACTTGGACATGGCCTCATTTTAAAAAGAAATATAGCAAGTAAGTGATTCACAATTGGCTTTGATTCTGACTCATTAAGTCCTCAGTTGAACTGATACCAGGATCTACCCTTTTCAAGGTAATCAGTTTTAGGTGAGAAACAAGAAAATTACTTCGGTCTCAGATGTGGTGTCATAATTACCATCTCCATCCTTAGTACAATTTCACTATGGCTGTCTATACCTAAAATACTGTCAGCATAACACCAAAATGTTGTGAAAGAGAGTAAGAGGTCTTTATCTTTATACTATATTAGTATTATTAATTTTACTGCCACCTCAAAGTCTTACAAGTTTTGTTAATAGATTGATTCCTCCGTTTTTAATTTCTCTGGTCAGGGAAAAAAAATATTATTGCATATATTTCTCATTTACTCTTTCTTTTTACTTTGTTAGTTAACCCCAGCTTTACCATAGATTATGTAATTGATTAGCTTTCAGGTGGTTCAACATACACACAACTAAGATTTTGTTCTCCCTGCTATGGGGTTACCACTCAATCCCTCCCTTAAGCAAATATTTTAACATTGTCAGTATAAATACGAATATGTGCTAACAGGTAAGTGCAGTGAGAGTAATAAGGGGAAAACCTATGATGAGAGAATAAGAGAGAATGTGACAAGTTACTTAATTTCTGAAATCTGGCTTTTCGGATATAACGTGGGACGTATATCTACCTTGTAGAATTGCTGTGAAGATGGGATAAAATACATTTAAATGTCTCATGCAGTACCTAAGGTCAGGATCAAGCCCTCAAAAGGAGTAGCTCTGGTTATTAACAGTAGAGGTAGCATTATCAAAGTTATTATTTCAGAGTCCTCCTAGGGAAATGAGTGAAATGAATCCTGAGGGAAATCGAAACATGCCTAATTATGATTTGGTTGCAGTAAAATGGAATAAAGTCAAGAATCTTTATAACTACATGCACAGGCCCCTTTACTGCTATGAAATTCACTTATTTCCCTCAAGATTCTGGGTAAAATGGACTCTGGGTATAGGACTCTGAATATGATGGTTTAAATAGCTTTTTTAAAAAGTGATCACTATCTTATGATATCTTTTGATCGTCTGTGCAAGGAAGCTGTGCAAGCAAGCTTGTCACCTTGTCTTTCGTGCTGATTTTGCCTCCTTTATTTTTTATGAAGTACCTAGAGAAGGGCACTTTCAATTTCAGCCATTTATTATTCTACAGTAATTTCTAAAACATTCATAGGAATGTGGTTAAGGAACTGAATACTAGTGTGACTGAAGAAAGCAAGTAAGGTCATATTAGGACTTCTGGCTATAAATGACAGAAACTCAAACAATCTTTTTTCAAAAATAAAGAAAGGTGGGAGGGGGGTTCAGGATTGGGTACACATGTACACCCGTGGTGGATTCATGTTGATGTATGGCAAAACCAATACAATATTGTAAAGTAATTAGCCTCCAATTTAAAAAAAGAAAAAATAAAGAAAGATAATTATTGGCTCTCTTAACTGGAAAATTTAAGAGCTGACTTTTGAAGTTGAGATTGTTATGGAAGAGAGAAAATTCTTATGATGATTAAAAGTAAGTTTGAGAACCTGCATTAATATTGGGAAATACTTATAAGCTACGAAAGTTTCTGCTGAAGCAAGTACAATGGGTGAAATTTGAAGATACTCTTTCCAGTAAGGAAACTGCATTTATTCAGCAAATTTGATAACGTCCATGGCTGGACCATGTCTAATTGCCCCTCCAAACAGACTTTCTTCTTCCCTCTACTATGTGCTTCAGGACTGACTTTCATAAACTGGGCTTCTTTGTCCTCTGCTTTCTGATTTGTTAAGCACTGTTTGAGTTTAAGGATAGAAGTAAAGAATTCAGGGTGTTTACTCCTGTATTCAGGGTATTTACTCCTTCCTTTTCTGCTGTGGGTTGGCTAACACACTCTTCCATGACCAATTCCTCAGTTTCTTTTAGATGGGTAGTTCCTACAACTGGAGATCTCAGAAGGTTCCAGCAAATGTGTGTACCCTTTGTCCTTTCAAGCCCACAGATGATGGCAGCTTCCAACTTTTGCTAGCTTGTGGGTATTCTACCAATCTTTATTGCTTTTCTTTCAACCTGGCCATATAATTGTAAAGAACTGGTTTCTTTAACTATTTTCAATAACTCCTTATGATATCACTATCTCTTTTTCTTGTTGATTTCATGCCTGATAGAATAATTTATACAGGTCTGGCTCCTGAAAAAAGACCTTCAAAATGTATTTCTGTAATTGATTTGTCCTCCCAGGTGGTGCCAGTGGTAAAGAACCCGCCTATCAATGCAGGAGATGCAAGAGACACAGGTTCGCTCCCTGGGTTGGGAAGATTCCCTAGAGGAAAACATGGAAACCCACTCCAGTGTTCTTACCTGGAGAATTCCATGGACAGTCCGTGTGTCCTGATGAGCTGCAGTCCATAGGGTCTCAAAGAGTCAGGCATGACTGAAGTGACTTACCATGCACTAGCACACACATATTGGATAGGCACACTAACCTTATTGTGCAGATGGGAGGATGGGCTTTATTGATCCCGGTTCTTCATCTCCCTGCAGTAGAAGTGGGCAACCATTCTCTTGCTATGGACATGAACTCAAGGTGGGCAGAGTGAACTTCTCACTCTTTTATGAAAGTACCCAAGTTTTCAAAAGCATGGGCCAAACACCACTGGGGTCACAGTGGTTTTTGTGGGTTATGCATTCATAATCTTAAAGAAAACAGTAGCATCTACCCTGTATGTCCCCTCAAGGTTCAGGAAGGCTTTATTCTACAAATCTTTACCCAACAGAATCATTACTTTTAAATATCAAGTCCACAGAGCAAGAATTTCCAAAAATATTAATAACTGCCTTTGCTCTATGTGGAAAGTATCTAAATACTCAAAGCAAGATGAAATTTTCCAGTGATCACTTATGTAGAAAAGTGAGTAAATTGTTTGAGTTAGATAGTGTTTCATGAATGTTTTTATACTTCTCCGGTAATGAAAGGACAGTGATGTGAAGTGGGGAAAAGCCCTAAATCAGGCATAACGTCAACTTTGTTATAATCCTCACATGAATATTTAGTATAATTTCCATTGGGAAAATCACTTAATCTATGTCATCTCAGTTTGTCTTTTTAAACTGAGAGTCTGAGGGACCTCTAAGTTTGCTTCTATTTTTATATTTCAAATGCCTCAGGCAGTTTTTAAATCTTTTTGAAATCTGTGCCTTCTAAGAGATCTTCCAAAGACTCAGCAAGCTGGTGAAGTCAATCAGGAACCAAGTATTCCAAGAAGGAAATGGACTATAAACGCAGGCTGAGTATGTCAGTGACCTTTAAAATAGTGGCATCATGCTGGTTGCAGTAATATCATATCACAACACTGTCAAGACCATGAAACAAGACATTTAAACTAAATACCAACAAATCTAAAAAAAAAGGGAGTGGGGAAGAGTACTACTGAATAATCTCCTTCACTGCATTCCATCCAGAATCCAAATAGAAATTTTTGTAGTTACAGACTTCTCACAGGCGATTTCAACCTTTTGCACAGGGCAAGTATGAATAGTCTATTGGCAGTATTGGAGAGAAAAAACAAAGTATTTCCCTCTGACATCCACGTAACTCACAATACTGGTTGGGAAACTCTGAGCTAACAGAGAAAAGGCTGCAAAAACACAGAAAAGGCCACCAGAGATGAGGCTTGGCTGCCAGTGCTGGGCTTTGTTTGCTAGGGAATATGCCAACCTCCCTTATTAGGAGGAAGGCCTGGTTAGAGTAAGTGGGCTGACCATTTGGGATCCTTCAAGGCTAGTGTGGGGGGTCATCGTTTTCCTCTCCAAAGTCAAAATGCATGGAGTTGGGTTCCCAAATGGGCTATAAAGGGAGAGGGGGCTTGAAATGAGCAAGGGGTCCCAAAATAGAGACAAAAATGGGGGCTCAAGAACCAAGAATACTGGAATAAGGAACACTCGGCTAGAATCGAGAAAAAAGGTGAGGGGAACATGAACAAATTCTGGAGCCAGAGAGTCACTGCTCATGATAGAACTTTTAGATCCTCTCAACATATGTGTGCAGAATTCTGGGATGGGAGAAAGCGGTAAAGCAGTAAATATCACATCTGTTCACCATTCAGGTTCTAAACAAGTTGAAAAATAAACAGTAGTTATGGAGAACAAATTGTCACTTTCATTAAGCAGTATCTAGGTAGGAGGGCTTTTAGGTGGGAGAGTGAAGTAGGATCACCAGTATTGGACCCCTGAACTAGACAGGTATGAGTATTCAGCTGCTGAGCCCAAGCCCTCCTTGCAATGTGGAGACCTGACCAAGTAGGACTTTACAGTATGAAGGAAAGAGGAGGACTGGTCTTGTAAGCAGGCTTGGTCCTAGAAAAAGATGGAGAGCTGAGTCAAACCTATCTAGGAACTCGACTCAAGTTTATTGTTGTTTAGTTGCTAAAAGTCATGTCCGACCCTTTTGCAACCTCACGGACTATAGCCCTCCAGGCTCCTCTGTTCATGGGATTTTCCAGGCATGAATACTGGAGTAGGTTGCCATTTCCTTCTCCAGGGGATCTTTCCAACCCAGGGATCGAACCATGTCTCCTGCATTAGCAGGTGGATTCTTTACCACTGAGCCACCTGGGAAGCCCCTCTCTAAGTTCACTACTCAGATAAATCATTCTATTAATAAATTCCTCAGGGCAGAGTATGTAAAGCAGAGGAGAGAGATCTATGCTCTCTCTGATTGAACTTTATTTGCAGGAAGAAGGGAGTAGAAAAGGGAGAAAGGAGGGGAGGGGAAGGGAAATAGGGAACCACCTTCTCTACTAATAGAAAGTGGCTTCATTTGAGTGGACTGGTTTAGGCAAAGGTAGAAAGAGCTCAAAAACATATGCAAGTTATCAGTCAGGGAAGGTAGAAGTCACAGTGTTGTGCTCCAAGACCTGGAATGAACAGTGACTGTCTCAATACAACCCCTATGGAATTAATATGTTTCTAAGAGTCTTGAAAACTGAGCCAAGGATAAAAGATTTTAATCAATCCCATTTCCATAGCTATTTGTGCATCAGTACTTCCCTGTAGTTACTTGTTACCTAATACTTTTCAAAATACCTCCACATATTGTCATTTTGTCTATGCTCATAATCACCCTTTGGGGGGAGGCAAAACTACCATAATCATTTCTATTTTAAAAAAGCACAGAGAGCTAACATGTCATTTGGAGGGAAGATATTTTGTAGAACTAAAACATGGGTTTCCCAAAATTTGTATGAATGGAATACGAAACTTTTAATTTACTGGATGGTACAAGTAGGAACTAACAAAGAAAGTTAAGATATGTCTCGACATATTGGCCTTATTCTCACAATATGAACATTCAAATATATTCAGGCTAGGGCAAAGTTATCAATAAATATCTTGTGTGAAAATCTTTGACCCATTCAGTCCATGAGCTAAAATTTTAAATAGTAGTATAGAGAGAAAGGAGAAGGCAATGGCACCCCACTCCAGTAGTCTTTCCTGGAAAATCCCATGGATGGAGGAGCCTGGTAGGCTGCAGTCCATGGGATCGCTAAGAGTCGGACACGACTGAGCAACTTCACTTTCACTTTTCACTTTCATGCATTGGAGAAGGAAATGGCCACCCTCTCCAGCGTTCTTGCCTGGAGAATCCCAGGGACAGAGGAGTCTGTTGGGCTGCCATCTATGGGGTCACACAGAGTTGGACATGACTGACGTGACTTAGCAGCAGTAGCAGCATAGAGAGAAAAGTCAGTTTTGTTTTAACAGATCTATTAAAGTCAGATTTACAGATATTTCAGATTTCCATTTGCTAAACTCATGGTAATATAGAGAAACTTTTCTAACTATTATTTTTAGGAGAAAGAGAACATTTATGTGTAAGCCAATCACTTACTCACTTATGCTGAGTGAACAGTAAATGTGAAGCTCTATGTTTAGATGCTTATTAAAACAAAGAAGATTGAGACTTGTATTTAATTGAGTATATTCAAGTCAGAGAAGGGTTTCCCAGGTGGCTCAGTGGTCAAGAATCCACCTACCAATGCAGGAGACTCGGCTTTGATTCCTAGGTAGGGAAGATCCCCTGGAAATGGCAACCCACTCCAGTATTCTTGCCTGAGAAATCCAAAGGACAGAGGAGCCTGGTGGGCTACATCCATGGGATCACAAAAGAGTCAGACATGACTTAGCAACTAAACAACAACAACAACAAAGTCAGAGAAACGGACACATAGATGAACCTAACAAATTATTACAACTTAAATAATTGGAGGATACATAGCCTGCCAATGGGAGCACAAAGGATAAGACAAAGAGAATTTGTTTAAAGTCTGAACTCCTAAATTTTCTTGGAAATTTTATATAACATATAAATTCTTTTATGCTAGGATCTTACATTACAAATTGTATGGGAGCTTGGTTTGCCCAACTTAGCTTCCACAAAAAAAATGATTTATCTTTACTACTCAAAAAATGTTTTAAAAGAAAGAGTAACTAATCAGTATTAATTATCACTGCATGATTGGTCACTTTGGCATTTCCTTCATTATCACAGTATCATGGAGGTGGGGATTAGGAGAGAAAAACAGTTGGATCTCAGAGCAGTAAGAATAAATAAGGACTGAATGATACATTTCTGAAACTCAACATGTTCCATTACTCTAGCTGAGAACAGACTGACAAGTCCCTGTAGGATCTTTACACTCACCTGGAAATAAGAAAATAACTTAATGAATCAACAGAAATAATCTACTTTTATGATTTTCTCTCTGCCCACTGGGGTATTTTCAATGAAATACAGTATGTCCCTAATCACAGAGAATCCTATGGAAATGACTGATGCCATGACTGAAATATTGAGTTGCCTTTCAAAAAACCAGAAATATTTTAGTAGTATTTACCTTGCGACACACGTCATCTATGAAAAGTTCTTTAGAAAGTCTTATTCTGGATAGGAAAATGAGTCTGTGTTAGTTTGCCTGATGAAGCATTCTAAATCTCCCCTGTCAATTGAGTAATTCATTCCATTCAAGCAGAGAAGATCCCAGGGGGTCTTGTTTATCTTATGATGAGAACGTAAGCCATAGTTACAACATAACTGCCTGGTTCTAAAGAACTCAGTTCTAAAAATATTCACCTCTGTCAATAGGGAACCCACCTTAGAAGACATATCAGGCCCAGTTATCCACCGTTTTGTAAGGGTTCTTCATTATGATTCCTTCTTTTTTCCAAATGGGCTTATACCTCATCATTTCTTTCTGAAGTGAAACATCTACCCAATATCTACTTTTTTACAGACAACTGAGATAGAAACAAGTAATTCATCTGCTTGATGTCCTAACTTTAGTAAAGTGCTTGAGACAACCACTAGCTTTAGTGCTAATAAATGTACAAGAAATACAGGGCATGAGATTGGAGCAAGCTCCAGTGATGTCATGAGTGGCCCCACAAAGCCCTCTAGGGGGAATATCTGTGGTACAAAGTCACTAGGTAGCATTTCTAGAAATGACAGGTCATTCATCACAGTGAGGAGTAAACATTGGGGGGCTCCCCAGGTGGCTCAGTGGTAAAGAATCTGCCTGCCAATGCAAGAGATGCAGGTTCAGTTCCTGGGTTGGCAAGATCTCCTGGAGAAGGAAATAGCAGCCTGCTTCAGTAATTTTGTCTGGGAAATCCCCTGGACAGAGAAGCATGGTGGGGTACAGTCCATAGGGTTACAAAGAGTCACACACAGCTGAGCGACTGAGCAGAACAAATAGCATCAGGCTATAATACTGGTAGCAGAAATGCAGGAGCCTCAGGAAGGGCAGAGAGAGAGGTAGGAAGGCTTGATTTGGGGCATTCATTAGCAGTCTGATAAGATCAAGCCTCACAGAGCCCAAATAAGAGAACTTAATAAGTAGTCACTTAATCAACACTGGTTGATGATGCTAATAAATTCAGAGGACAGAACCAGCTAAGAGTCTGAGCTAGGTAGCGCAGGTAAAAATACCACAGGTAGCACTGAGTGTATAGGTAGCATGAAGGTTAGCATTGAGGGTCCAGGAAAGGAAACTCTTGGCTCAGGAGAGGGATGAGGAACTAGGAGATCAGCAGATGTCATGGACTGAATGTATGTGCCCTCCCCCAAAATTTACATGTTGAAGTCCTAAGCCCCCAGTGTAGCTGTATTTGAAGTAAGGAAGTAATTAACATCACATGAGGTCATGGGGGTTGGAAGGTCTCGATCCAATAGGTTCAGGGTCCTTAGAAAAAATAAGGCACCAGAACTCCCTCTCCTCCTCTTTGGTTTCTCCTTCTCGCTCTCCTGTGCACACACCAAGGAAAGGAAATGTGCAAGAAGGTGGTTGTCTGCAACCCTAGGGGAGACAGACCCACAGGGGTGAGGGTTTGATCCCTGGCTGGGGAGCTAGGATCCCACATGCCTGGTGGCTAAAAAACCAAAACATAAAACAGAAGCAACATAGTAACACATTCAATAAAGGCTCTAAAAGTAAAAGAAATAAAAAGAAGGAAAGGGAGTCACATGATTTTAGGTTTTACTGAAACTTGTGATCTGAGGAATTTGCTATTACATCTTTAGATGTTATACTTCTCAGTAGGATATTATACTTCTCAGTAGGATGTAAGCACCTGGAGAGCAGGGACTCAGTCACTCACCACCACATCCTCAATTCATAAAATATAGGAAATGTTTAATAAATATTGGCTGAGTAAATTTCACCTTGCCAAAATTGGCCAGAAGCCTCCAATAAGGGCAAGTGGAAACAAATCCGGCTCCTTTTTCCAGGGGATTTTCCAGGCAAGAGTACTGAAGTGGGTTACCATTTCCTTCTCCAGGGGATCTTCCCAACCCAGGGATCGAACCCAGGTCTGCCACATTGTAGGCAGATGCTTTACCCTCTGAGCCACTAGGGAGATCTAAAATATAGGAAATGTTTAATAAATATTGGCTGAGTAAATTTCACCTTGCCAAAACTGGCCAGAAGCCTCCAATAAGGGCAAGTGGAAACAAATCAGAGGATAAAATAGCTCTAAGTACACTGTTTTGCATACAAAAGACACTGGACTAATATTATACCCCAAACAGTCAGCTGCGGAGGCCATCACAAGAACTTGTCCAAAGAGTCACAGTAAAAGTCATGCTTTAGGCTACTAAATAAGTGTTTCTAGGCCCATTTGGTTGCCCTTTGAAAGGCAAGAGGTAGAAAATACTAATGATGAAAGGCAGCTCATTCAGGATGAATATAATGGACTTTCGCATTTTTTTAAGAAAACAGCCACTAAATGATCATGGCCCATCACTGAAAACAAAGCAACGTGCAAAGGCCAAAAGTGTGTGTGTGTGTGTGTGTGTGTGTGTGTGTGTGTGTGTGTGTGTGTTTATGAAATACCTCATAATTCACAGATTGTTCAGATAACTCAAATCAAAATACAGATTATTAATATTGCAAATGCCATATGCTATATGTACATTTAAAGGAACTTATTAGGGAACTGCTGGAGAGCTTAGAAGCCAACTCCACGGTGTAAGCTTAATTTAAACCACTATTTATTTCATGTACACTTACATGCCATTAGTCAAAGCAAATCCTAAATAACAAGCACAAAATCAAGGAGTGAAGACATTAATTTTACACACCAAGAAGTCACAGCAGTGATGTGCATGTATAATCGTATTACAGGGGGAAAAAGGTGTGCGAATAAAGGGTATACTGTCACCTTGTTTATTTAACCTACATGCAGAGTACATCATGCAAAATGCCAGGCTGGATGAAGCACAACCTGGAATCAAGATTGCCGGGAGAAATATCAATAACTTCAGCAGATGACATCACCCTTATGGCAAAAAGCAAAAAGGAACTGAAGAGCCACTTGATGAAAGAGAAAGAGGACAGTGAAAAAGTTAGCTTAAAATTCAACATTCAGAAAACTAAGATCATGGCATCTGGCCCCATTACTTCATGGCAAATAGATGGGGAAACAATGGAAACAGTGAGAGACTTTATTTTTGGGGGGGCTCCAAAATCACTGCAGATGGTGACTACAGCCATGAAATTAAAAGACACTTGCTCCTTGGAAGAAAAGCTATGACCAACCTAGATAGCATATTAAAAAGCAGAGACATTATTTGACCAACAAAGGTCCATCTAGTCAAAGCTACGGTTTTTCCAGCAGTCATGTATGGATGTGAGAGTTGGACTATAAAGAAAGCTGAGCACCAAAGAATTAATGCTTTTGACTGTGGTGTTGGAGAAGACTCTTGAGAGTCCCTTGGACTGCAAGGAGATAAAACCAATCCATCCTAAAGTAAATCAGTTCTGAATTTTCACTGGAAGGACTGATGTTGAAGCTGAAACTCCAATAATTTGACCAAATATGAAGTACCAACTTACTGGAAAATACCCTGATGCTGGGAAAGGTTGAAGAATGGAGAAGGGGATGACAGAGGATGAGACGGTTGGATGGCATCACCAACTGGAAGGACATGAGTTTGAGCAAGCTCTGGTAGTTGGTGATGGACAGGGAAGCCTGGTGTGCTGCAGTCCATGGGGTCACAAAGAGGTGGACATGACTGAGTGACTGAACCGAAAGTGTTGGAAACAACAGTTCAGTCTAACACACTTGATATTTTCTGATTTTAATTTTTTGAAAACCTTTATGATTGTGTTATGCTATCATCATAACATTATTTATTGTGGGAGTATTATGTATATATTCCCAAATCAAGCCAATGGTCCCTTATATGTTTTGAGAATATCTTCTCTCACATCTCCTAAACTGGTTTATCTTCACTTTTTTTCTAATAGTTGGAGGACCAAAAAAAAAAAAAAATTCATTTTAAAGTAATTGACTTTATCATTTTATTTTTTTTTTAATTTTTTTATTTTTTTTTAAATTTTAAAATCTTTAATTCTTACATGCGTTCCCAAACATGAACCCCCCTCCCACCTCCCTCCCCACAACATCTCTCTGGGTCATCCCCATGCACCTGCCCCAAGCAAGCTGCACCCTACGTCAGACATGGACTGGCGATTCAATTCTTACATGACAGTATACAAGTTAGAATTCATTTTAATATGGATGCTTTTCTTTTTTTAAAGAAGTTCTTGAAGATGGTGGAGGAATAGGACAGGGAGACCACTTTCTCCCCCACAAATTCAGCGAAAGTTCATTTGAACATTGAGCAAATTCCACAAAACAAGTTCTGAACACTGGTGGGGGACACCAGGCACCCAGAAAGGCAACCTATTGTCTTCGAAAGGAGGTAGGACAAAATATAAAAGATTAAAAGAGAGACAAAAGAGTCAGGGATGGAGACCCATCCCAGGGAGGGAGTCATGAAAGAGAAGTTTCCAAACACCAGGAAACCCTCTCACTTGCGGGTCTGTGGGGAGTTTTGGAATCTCAGAGGGAAACATAACTGGGAGGAAAAAATAAATAAATAAAACCCACAGATTACGTGCCTAACCACAACTCCCAGTGGAGAAGTAGCCTAGTCGCTCACATCCGCCACCAGCAAGAGGGGGCTGGACAGGGAGGTGCCGGCTGCATTGCTTAGGGTAAGGACTGGGCCTGAATGCCCTGAGGACAATCTGAGGGAGCTAATGTGAGAAAGCAACCCAAATCATGGGATAGCCAGAGAGAAAAAGAAAGAGAGAGAGAGAGAGAGAACTTTCCCAAGAAAAGCTCTAACCTAAGGCACTGCCGGCTGCTCACAGAAAAAAGGACTGAGTGAATACCAGAGGAGAGCTAGCTGGCTGCAGACTGGCCCATCCCCCACCAGACGTAGGGAGGCAGGTGGGCGACAGCCAGAGCCAGAAAGGGGCAATCTCGACCCCAGAGATGGCATCCTCCACCAAACTGCGGGCAGGCCCCCAGGTGCTAACCAAGTCTTCCTGGGATCCTGGACGGTTGACATCAGCCAGGAGGGTCGCAGCCAGAGATCAGCTGCCCAGAGACACACCTGAGATGGCGCTCCTGCTGCGCCAAGCAGGAAACTGAGTGGCTGGGATGGGGGAAGTGGTAAGACACACCACCCACCTGGGGAGAGTGTGCTTGCCAAGCACCTGGTCTCCTGAGCTACTCAGACCTGGGAAGGGCACAAAACGCAGGTCCAACCAAGTCTGTGACTTTGTGGAGTACCCAAGAACCTGAACCTGAGTGGCTTAGACCTGGGAAGTGCATGCAACCCAGGGCCCACTTTAGACAGTTCCCCTGCAAAGCAATCTGGAGCCTGAGCAGTGTCGACAATGAAAACACACACGCTGTGAGCGGGGGCAAACCCAGTGCGGCTGAAACACTGAGAGCACTCCCCACACACGCCAGTGATTTGTTTTCAGTGTTCCTCCCTCCACACAGCAAAACTGAACAAGTGAGCCTAAATAAGTGACCACCTCCGCCCCCTTGTGTCAGGGCAGAAATTAGACACTGAAGAGACTTGCAAACAGAAGAAGCCAAAATAAACAGAGGGAACCGCTTTGGAAGTGACAGGTGCAACAGAATAAAACCCTGTAGTTAGCACTGACTATATTGGAAGGGGACTATAGACCTTGAGAAGAAGTATAAGTTGGAACAAGGAACTATCTGAACCTGAACTGACCCCAAACTGCCCTGCAACAGCTCCAGAGAAATCCTAGATATATTTTATTATCTTTTTTAATTTTTAAAATTTTAAGACCTTTATTACTCTTTTAATTTTCATTTTTATAACCTACTGCTGCTGCTGCTGCTAAGTCTATTACCTTGACCAAAAAAAAGACCCTATTTTTAAAACAAATTTCATATATTTTTTTTATAGTTTTGTGATTTTTTTTGTTTTTTTAATATTGTATTTTTGAGAGTCTAACTGCTACTCTAGATTTTTAATCTTTACTTTTTGGTATTTGTTATCAATTTTGTACCTTTAAAAATCCAATCTTCAGTACGCATTTTAACTTAGGAGTGTGGTTACTGGCTTGACTGTCCTCTCTCCCTTTGACTCTCCTTTTTCTCCCCCAGGTAACCTCCTTCTCCTCCCTCCCCCTTCTCTTCTCTACCCAACTCTGTGAATCTCTGTAGGTGTTCCAGTCTGTGGAGAACACTTAGGGAATTGATTACTGCCTAGATCTATCTCTCTCCTTTTGATTCCCCTTTTTCTCCTCCTGCTCACCTCTGTCTCCTTCCTCCCTCTTCTCTTCTCTATGTAACTCCATGAACCTCTCTGAGGGATGCAGACTGTGGAGAGCACATAGGGAATTGTTTACTGGCTAGATTGCTCTCACCCCTTTTGATTCCCCCTCTTCTCCTCCTGGTCACCTCTATCTCCCTCCTCCCTCTTCTCTTCTCCATGTAACTCTGCAAACCTCCCTGGGTGTCCCTCACGGTGGAGAATCTTTTCTCCATTAACTTAGATGTTTTATCATCAGTGTGGTATGGATGGAGAAGTCTTGAGGCTACTGTAAAAATAAGACTGAAAACCAGAGGCAGGAGGCTTAAATCCAAAACTTGAGAACACCAGAACACTCCTGGCTCCAGGGAACGTTAATCGACAAGAGCTCATCCAAAAGCCTCCATACCTACACTGAAACCAAGCTCCACCCAAGAGCCAACAAGTTCCAGAGCAAGACATACCATGCTAATTCTCCAGCAATGCAGGAACATAGCCCTAAGCATTAATATACAGGCTGTCCAAAGTCACACCAAACCCGCAGACACCTCAAAATTCATTACTGGACACATCACTGCACTCCAGAGAGAAGAGATCCAGCTCTACCAACCAGAACACCGACACAAGCTTCCCCAACCAGGAAACCTTGACAAGCCATTCGTCCACCCCACTCACAGGGAGGAACCTCCACAATAAAGAGGAACCACAAACGTCCAGCATACAGAAAGGTCACCACAAAGACAGGAATCTAAACAAGATGAAAAGGCAGAGAAATATTCAGCAGGTAAAGGAACACGATAAGTGCCCACCAAACCAAACAAAAGAGGAGGAGATATGGAGTCTAATTGAAAAATAATTCAGAAAAATAGTAAAAATGGTCTAAAATCTTGAAAACAAAATGGAGTTACAAATAAATAGCCTGGATACAAGGACTGAGAGGATGCAAGAAATGTTTTGGAAGGAATGTTGCTAAAGCTGAAACTCCAGTACTTTGGCCACCTCATGCGAAGAGTTGACTCATTGGAAAAGACTCTGATGCTGGGAGGGATTGGGGGCAGGAGGAGAAGGGGATGACAGAGGATGAGAGGGCTGGATGGCATCACTGACTTGATGGACGTGAGTCTGAGTGAACTCCGGGAGTTGGTGATGGACAGGGAGGCCTGGTGTGCTGCGATTCATGGGGTCGCAAAGAGTCAGACATGACTGAGTGACTGAACTGAACTGAACTGAACCTCAACATAATAAAAGCCATATATGATAAACTCACAGTAAACATTATCCTCAACGGTGAAAAATTGAAAGCATTTCCCATAAAGTCAGGAACAAGACAAGGCTGCCCAGTCTCACCACTTCTATTTAACATAGTTTTTGAAGTTTTAGCCACAGCAATCAGAGTAGAAAAAGAAATAAAAGGAATCCAGATTGAAAAAGAAGCAGCAAAAGTCTCACTGTTTGCAGACGACATGATCCTCTACATAGAAAACCCTAAAGACTCCACCAGAAAATTACTAGAGCTAATCAATGAATATAGTAAAGTTACAGGATATAAAATTAACACACAAAACTCCTTTGTATTCCTATACACCAACAATGAGAAAACAGAAAGAGAAATTAACGAAACAATTCCATTCACGATTACAACGAAAAGAATAAAATACTTAGGACCAACCTACCTAAAGAAACAAAAGA
Organism: Capra hircus; assembly: GCF_001704415.2. Taxonomy (NCBI): domain Eukaryota; kingdom Metazoa; phylum Chordata; class Mammalia; order Artiodactyla; family Bovidae; genus Capra; species Capra hircus. The sequence continues at coordinate 109,648,758 of NC_030811.1, forward strand.
CCTATATATAGAAACTATAAAACACTGATGAAAGAAATCAAAGATGACACAAACAGGTGGAGAAATATACCTTGTGCATGGATCGGAAGAATCAATATAGTGAAAATGAGTATATTACCCAAAGCAATCTATAGATTCAATGCCGTCCCTATCAAGCTACCAACAGTATTTTTCAAAGAACTAGAACCAATGATTTCACAATTTGTATGGAAATACAAAAAACCTCGAATAGCCAAAGCAACCTTGAGAAACAAGAATGGAACTGGAGGAATCAACCTGCCTGACTTCAGGCTATATATACTGCAAAGCTACAGTCATCAGGACAGTATGGTACTGACACAAAGACAGAAATATGGATCAATGGAACAAAATAGAGAGGTGTCTACACAACTATGGACACCTTATCTTTGACAAAGGAGGCAAGAATATACAAGGGAGAAAAGACAATCTCTTTAACAAGTGATGCTGGGAAAACTGGTCAACCAGTTGTAAAAGAATGAAACTAGAACACTTTCCAACACCACACACAAAAATAAACTCAAAATGGGTTAAAGATCTAAATGTAAGACCAGAAACTATAAAACTCTTAGAGGAAAACACAGGCAAAACTCTCTCTGACGTAAACCATAGCAGGATCCTCTATGATCCACCTCCCTCCCAAAGTAATGGAAATAAAGCCAAAAATAAACAAATGGGACCTAACTAAAATTAAAAGCTTTTGCACAATGAAGGAAACTATAAGCAAGGTGAAAAGACAGTATTTCAGAATAGGAGAAAATAATAGCAAATGAAGCAACTGACAAAGAATTAATCTCAAAAGTATACAAGCAGCTCCTGCAGCTCAATTCTAGAAAAATAAACGACCCAATCAAAAAATAGGCCAAAGTGCTAAACAGATATTTCTCCAAAGAAGACATACAGATGGCTAACAAACACATGAAAAGATGCTCAACATCACTCATTATCAGGGAAATGCAAATCAAAACCACAATGAGGTACCATCTCATGCCAGTCAGAATGGCTGCTAGCAAAAAGTCTGCAAACAATAAATGCTGGAGAGGGTATGGAGGAAAGGGAACCCTCTTACACTGTTGGTGGGAATACAAACTAATATACAGCCACTAAGGAGAACAGTGTGGAGATTCCTTAAACAACTGGAAATAGAACTGCCATACGACCCAGCAATCCCACTACTGGGCATACACACTGAGGAAACCAGAATTGAAAGAGACACGTGTACCCCAATGTTCATCGCAGCACTGTTTACAATAGCCAGGACATAGAAGCAACCTAGATGTCTATCACCAGATGAATGGATAAGAAAGCTGTGGTACATATATACAATGGAATATTACTCAGCCATTAAAAAGAATACATTTGAATCAGTTCTAATGAGGTGGATGAAACTGAAGCCTATTATACAGAGTGAAGTAAGTCAGAAAGATAAACACCAATACAGTATACTAATGCATATATATGGAATTTAGAAAGATGGTAACGATAACACTGTATGCAAAACAGCAAAAGAGACACAGATGTAAAGAACAGTCTTTTGGACTCTGTGGGAGAAGGTGAGGGTGGGATGATTTGAGAGGGTAGCATTGAATTGTGTATTATCATATGTGAAGCAGATCACTGGTCCAGGTTCGATGCATGAGACATGGTGCTCAGGGCTGGTGCACTGGGATGACCCTAGGGGAGAGGATGGGGAGGGAGGTAGGAGGGGGGGTTCTGGATGGGGAACACATGTGTACCTGTGGCTGATTCATGTTGATGTTTGGCAAAAAACACTACAATATTGTAATGTAATTAGCCTCCCATTAAAATTAATTAATTAAATTTTTAAAATAATAAAGAAGTTTTTCACTACTTCAAAAATTATAAAAATATTTTTCAATATTAATGTCTTCAAAATAGCACTTTTACCATTAACAAGTCAGTCTTTACTATATCTGAGAATTTTGGAGGTAGAAGTAGTCTAAATTTTTTTTCATTGTGGATTCCAATTATACCAGCACTTTTGGTTGAAAACAAATCTGTATTTCTCCATTTATCTATTATGCCATGTCTGTCATATCTTAAGTGTCTGTTTACACATGATTTTTTTTTCTGGGATACTGGTTCTGTCCATTGTCCTACATGTCTGTCACTGAAGCATATCATTTTATTAAAAATTAATAATAATTTTTATATCTAGTTCAAAAAAGTCCATTGCTTTGGGGAATGGGGCAAGTTACAATGTCCCAAGATTCACTTTTCTTACTGTGATCATCTGTTTTTCTTGAAACTAAATTATACTAATTTATCTATAAATATATTTGGAATGCCTTATGTACAATCACAGTTTAAGACAATTATTCCTCTGGCAACTGCTCCCAATGTCCAGCAGATTCAAGTGCCTGGAAGCAAGTTTCATTATGTCCAGCTTGTTACTGCCACAACAGCAAGTGGCTCAACCCAGCCAGTTAGTCAGAATCCCAGTACAAACACTCAGCCTCTCCAGCAAGCACTAGCCTACTTTTAGGAGAAGGAAATGGCAACCCACTCCAGTGTTCTTGCCTGGAGAATCCCAGGGACGGGGGGAGCCTGGTGAGCTGCAGTCTCTGGGGTCGCACAGAGTCAGACACGACCGAAGCGACTTAGCAGTAGCAGCATGTACAATCATATCATTAGTGAATACTGATAATTTTATTTCTTGTCTTCCATTCCTTCTGATTTGTTTCACTTTTCTAAAGACATCCCATACAATGTTTAATAGACATAATGAAAGCAGATTTCTGTTCTTATTGCCAATTCAAAGCAAAAACTTTTCATTTTGCTATTAAATATAATGTTGGTATAGTTGTTTTATTTTTTAATTGGAGTATAGTTGCTTTAAAATGTTGTGTTGTCTTCTGCTGTACAGCAAAGTGAATTAGTCATACGTATACATGCATCCCCTCTTCTTTGGATTTCCTTCCCTTTTAAGTCTAACCTCTCTCAAATTAAGAAATTTTGCTTTTTTTCCCTCAGGTTACTAACATTTCTAGCTTATATGAATATTGAATTTGTCTGCATGTATTGACATGAAAATATAATTATTATTCTTTCAATTCTTAATGTAGTAAACTACACTAATTGATTTTATAACATTAACCCAAACTTTGATTTCTTAGATAAATTCAACACGGCTGTGATTTCTTATTCTTTTATGTTTTCTGTAGCATATTTTGATACTACTTCATACCAGTCAGAATGACCATCATTAAAAAGTCTATAAATACCAAATGTTGGAAAGGATGTTTTGAAATGGGAACCTTCATACACTATTGGTAGGACAGTAAACTGGTGCAGCCACCATGGAAAACAATATGGAGGTTCCTCAAAAAACTAAAAATAGAACTATCATATGATTCATCAGTTCCACTCCTGGGTATATATCTGAAAACAAAAACATTAATTTGAAAAGATACATGCTCCCCAATGTTAATAGCAGTACTATTTACAACAGCCTAGATATGGAAGCAACCCAAATACCTATCAATGAATGAATAAGAAGATGTGTACTTACAATGGAATATTACTCAGTCATAAGAAAGAATTAAATTCTGCTACATGCAGCACCATTGATGGACTTAGGGAATATTATACTTCGTGAAATAAATTAGACAAAAACAAATACTGTATGATATCACCTACATGTAGAGCCTAAAAATACTACAAATGGATATATATGCAAAACAGAAACAGACCCACAGATACAGAAATCAAACTAGTGGTTACAAAAGAGGAGAATAAGGGGAAGGGACCAATTAAGGGTATGAGATTAAGAGATACAAAATACTATGTATAAAATAGATAAGCAAGAATGATCTTTCTAATAGCATAGGAAATTATACTTGATATAATAACATAATGAAATACAATTTGTAAAAATAATCACTGTGCTGAACATCTGAAATTAATATAATAACATAAATAAATTAAACTCCAATCAAAAAAGAAGAGCAAATTATATGCAATGTAAAAGAAAAATTAAAAACTGGATGAAACAACTGAAACAGAAAATGAACAAAATACCAAGACAATCAATAAAGTTTGATTTTCTGAAAAGATTAATCAAGTTGAATAGTCAGGAAAAACAGAGGAAATACAATTTAACATCAGGAATAAAAACACTAAAATGATAATAAGGACATATTATGAACAATTTTAAAATGCAGATAAATATGATATAGCATCAGCAAATCATGACTTTCAAAAACACGTTAAATTTTAAAAGCCAGGAATGGAAGACTGATTCCCAAATAATTCCATTTATATGGATTCCAAGAACAGGTAAAAGTCATTAAATAGTGACAGATACAGAAATCATGGTGGGGGAAGGGAGAAATGATTGAAAAGGTGCAGGAGAGAAATTTCTGGTGCGCGGCAAATGGTCTATAATATGATTTTCTTTGGTATTTACAGAAGTTTATACAATTGTTAAAACCAAGCATTTGTGATCTGTATATTTTATACTATGTGAACCATACCTCAATTTAGAAAAATCTTCACAAAATTCAACTTCCTTACTTGCATCCTGTGTTTAGAAGAGGTTGAACCCTATCAGTGCCTTACTTTTGACATCTTCATGATCTGATATTCTTCCTTTGCTTATTAGCTTTCTCCTCATCCACTAGCCTTATTTATATATCTTTCCAGACATGTTCTTTCCTCTCTATATGCCTTTCCCAGAGCTATTTGTGCTTTCTGGAATACTGTCCTCCTTGACCTATTCATTCTTCTGATTCCTCAAAGCTCAGTTCTAATCCCCTTTAAGTCTTGCCCAACTATTCCTGCCATGATTATTATTATGAAAATGACTAATAGTAACTATCATTTATGGAGCATTTTACATGCTGTACCCTGTGCTGTTTACATGCATAGTCATTTCACATAGCAACCACATGTGGTAGGTAACATTATCCCTCTTTGTACTGTGAACCAAGGCTCAGAAACACTTTTCAAAGCATTGCACAACTAGAAAGAAGTAAAGCCAAGATTTTCAAACTCAGAAGACTGTGGTCTTGAGCCCACTGTATCACATTTAGTCTTATGCCTTCTCGTGATCAGTATGAGTAAGCACTTTAATATAGTGGTTTTTGTCGTCACCGTCTCTTAAGAACAGAAATCAAGGCTGTCCTTTCTCTTACGCCTCCTAAAATACTTAATATATTTGTAGTCACATAGACAACAAGGGAAATAGTTGCTGATTGATTGAAAATAAAGTTGTCTCCAAGTTTCCATGGCTAGATCTTTGCCTAAGTAAATAAAAGAAACACCCATAACAGTTATGGCTAAAATAATGGGAGTTGTGTTGACATATGACTAAATTATGGCCAATATTATCACTTGGCTGACATACACTACATAGGTTATACGTGTTAATGATTAAAGCTAACCTCTTAACCATTAACATGAATACAGGAACATAGTTATTATCTGTACAAATATTTGGTATTCATTAGCACCATAATGAAAGCAAGGCTAAGTCATTTAGGTAAAGAGCTTTTAACACAAATTAAAGCTGAGAGTATTTTATTCCACTTCCCTGTATTTTGAAAAAACAACAGTGAACATGTGGTTTGTAATTTGAGTTCCCTCTTGTTAAATTAGTTGAGAGGAAGTTCTCTGTCATCCTTTGTTTCTTTAGGTAAAAGATAAATATTGTCTTTCTGAATATCTCAGGGTGTTCTTATTTTACTATCAGTAAATAATCATGATGCAAGCTTTCTCTACCCCTGATCTCTGATCTTCTCAATATCACAGGGAACTACATTTATTTGTCTTTCTCTTGCCCTCTGTGGAGAAGGAAATAAATGGCAACCCACTCCAGTATTCTTGCCTCCTGTGGACAGAGAAGCCTGGTGGGCTGCTGTCCATAGGGTCGCACAGAGTCAGACACGACTGAAGCGACTTAGCATGCATGCAGGCATTGGAGAAGGAAATGGCAACCCACTCCCGTGTTCTTGCCTGGAGAATCCCAGGGACAGAGGAGCCTGGTGGGCTGCTGTCCATAGGGTCGCACAGAGTCGGACACGACTGAAGCAATTTAGCAGCAGCAGCAGCAGCTTGCCCTCTAACTGCCAAGTAGGCATAGCCTTTGAGAAGTATAACAAAAGACTGGACGGCAGGTACAAAATAAAATCCAGGCTATTTCTGTCTTTCATCTCTCTCTACTCCTGGTGACATCTTTGGCAGGGGTCACATAGCCTGCTGACTCCAACTTTCATTACACAGCCTCCCACCTGTCCCCATGATTCTAACTTCCATAGGAAGACCTAGCTTTTGGATTCTGGTCATTCCACCCCTTTTTATCTTGGCCTTCCAGCTTTGGGGTGGTAGAGCTGTCTTGCTGCTCTGAACTCTAGACTGCTTCACCTTCTGCTTTTTGGTGTCTCAGCTCACCTCTCTATTAAAAATATATATAGATAACCAGGTTCCAGTAATTGTTCCCTGGATTTAATTAATCCCCCCTTTTTGAAAGACCTGGAGAGGTGTGTTTTCTTATTTGGACCTTGACTGCTATGTGTAATAACCAATCTCTTCTAAACCAATTAGTTAATATGTTGTAGTAATATACTTCCAAAACATTTCAAAAGCAATATAAATAAAACTTCTCAGAAAAGAAGTAAATGATTTACGAAAATGCTTTTATTTTCTGTTTTGCTCATTAAAGCCTTGATGACAGCAATTAGTATCACTATGGAAGTCTCATTGTCCCTACTCTTGTTGATAATATAAAACTAAAACTCACATGGATGAGCATGATAACATTGATTTCTCTGTTTGGGTCTGTGTTTCCTTCCTATTTGAACTTTTGGGTATATTTCAATTTTTGGTTGAATGTGTCAGGAACTGGTATGTTTAACATAAAATGTTACCAGTTAATTGGTAACCAGTAGAAGTCTTTCATTAAATAAAATGAAATAGACTAGAGATGGCAATCAAAATCGTGCTCTAAAAGAGAAGTAGCCACACTTTCGAACAATGAGTTAGCCTAAGGCAACACCTCTCTTCCTATGGATTTATTAATAAATTAGCAAGTTCTGTTAGCTTATCTAATTTTTTTTACATCACAAAAATATATTAACAAAATAACATCTCATTGCTGTCAAGATAAATTAGAGCACATTTTGTTAAACCAATTGAAATTCAGGACTCATCAGGTCTACCATAAGACAAGCCCTTGACAAAGACATCTGGAGCTTCACTGAGTGATGCTGTTGACTGCATATATGTGACATATATATCTATGACAATTCTGAGAAACCCAGACTTGAAGCTTCCTGTATCAGCAATAGCAAACTAAGAAGTGTCCTTTGTTTCTACTACTCTGGTATGACCAGCACCTCCTTTGATAACCTGCCTCTTGTGCAGCAGTGCTGTTAACCCAACAGGAAATTAAATGTCTTCAAATGTGTCAGTGGAAAAGAAGCCTGAACCACTGCTGCTATTCTTTACTTGAATAACTCCATCAATCACCTCTCTGGATAGGAACAACAACAACAAATATGCTAACACAGATAAAAGTGATGATCTGGAAAGAGGATTTAATGTCACGTAGGTAATGTGTGATCCCGGGAAACATATCACCCTTTGGATCTCAGCTAACTCATCTATAAAGCAAAACATCTATAGCAGCTGATCACCAATCCTTTTTACCTCTAATATTCCTTTTTCTGGAATCTCCTTTCACCTTTGTTTGACTAACTAGACACGTACAAAGGAAAATGGGAAACAGGACTTTCAAAGAGCTGTGATATGGAAAAATAAAAGTATGCATATTATCAATATAAGGAAATCAGAACTAATAATACTGGAAATCCTACAGGAAAAAAAAAAAAGTTAAACCATGTACACCCACATACAGACACACACACACAATTAGGAAGTAAGACAGGGTAGGGTGGAAGTTAAAGTTGGGTACCTCAAATAGAACAGGAGCAAAGAGGCACACACCAAAGAGAGAACGATGCAGCAAGAAGCTAACTAGGCAAATCATTTTCTTGTGCTCTTCCTTAAATACAAAGAGTAGTAAAGCTACCCACTTCATATTCACATTCAGTCTTCTGAGACAATTACAAACAAATGCCCACAAGATAATGATCTTTTAAAACAAAACAGTGGCCCAAACACGTGGCAAAACTCCTTTGTCTATTTAAAAAGCACATGTCCTCAGCTAGGGAGGATTTCTTTTCTTTTCAGCCCAGCAGAAAGGAATTGCTTGAGCATCTGACAATCAATCTCTGAAATATTTCCAATCTCTCCTTCTTCCATTTTTCATTTTATCTCATTCCCATGTAACTGAAAGTTAACCAGGAGGAAAATCCAATCTCTTATGTAGTTTCATTTAAAAACAGAAAACAGTTTATCAAGTTGAGTAGGTTCCTTTGAGCATTTTTACTCTACGAACAATTTATTCCTGAAGAATAATTGAGAAGTAGCTTGGGTGGAAGAATGTTACACAATAAAGACATACCTCTATATTTGGAGAGGAATTCACTTTGCAGTAGTGAAGAAAAATCTAGTTGCTCCGTCCTGTGGTCAATGCACACACTACAAGGAGTGTTATGGAAAAACCAAACAGCTTACAAATTTTCCAACAGCAGCTGACTGTTTAACCAGGAATGTCTTTTTTTTTTTTTCTTGTATTTCTTTATAGTTTTTTTTTAAACAAATAGTGTCTTGGTTTTACAACACTGTCATCAAATCTTAGTTTAATAAGCAATGTCCTTAATTTAATAAGTATGTTCTTCATTTTTAATGTCATATCACACTGAATGGATATGATACAATCAGTTAATTATTATTCTATTTCTTAGTGACAGTAATTAGTTTTAGATTTTTTCTTTTTTATTCTTTTTTATTTTATTATTTTTTAATATAAATTTATTTATTTTAATTGGAGGCTAATTACTTTACAATATTGTATTGGTTTTGCCATACATTGACATGAATCCACCACGGGTGTACATGTATTCCCCATCCTGAACCTCCTTCCCACCTCCCTCCCCATCCCATCCCTCTGGGTCATCCCAGTGCACCAGCCCCAAGCATCCTGTATCCTGTTTCGAACCTGGACTGGTGATTCGTTTCCCATATGATAATATATATGTTTCAATGCCATTCTCCCAAATCATCCCACCCTCGCCCTCTCCCACAGAGTCCAAAAGACTGTTCTATACATCTGTGTCTCTTTTGCTATCTCGCATACAGGGTTATCCTTACCATCTTTCTAAATTCCATATATATGCGTTAGTATACTGTATTGGTGTTTTTCTTTCTGACTTTACTCTGTATAATTGGCTCCAGTTTCATCCACCTCATTAGAACTGATTCAAATGCATTCTTTGTAATGGCTGAGTAATACTCCATTGTGTATATGTACCACAGCTTTCTTATCCATTCATCTGCTGATGGACCTCTAGGTTACTTCCATGTCCTGGCTATTATAAACAGTGCTGCAATGAACATTGGGGTGCATGTGTCTCTCTCAATTCTGGTTTCCTCAGTGTGTATGCCCAGCAGTGGGATTGCTGGGTCATAAGGCAGTTCTATTTCCAGTTGTTTAAGGAATCTCCACACTGTTCTCCATAGTGGCTGTACTAGTTTGCATTCCCACCAACAGTGTAAGAGGGTTCCCTTTTCTCCACACCCTCTCCAGCATTTATTGCTTGTAGACTTTTGGATCGCAGCCAGTCTGACTGGTGTGAAATGGTACCTCATTGCGGTCTTTTTTTTTCTCAATCCTGTAGAGTTTATTTATTTATTATTATTATTTTTTACTTTATAATACTGTATTGGTTTTGCCGTACATTGATTGACTCCGCCACGGGTGTACATGAGTTCCCAATCCTGAACCCCCCTCCACCACCCTCCCCATTCCTCCGAACTGGTTGCCACAGAGTTTTGGGGTTTTATCTTCTTATCATAGGATGATGCATAATTACCAGTTCTTTCATACAAAGAGAACATAAGATTTTTAAAATAATGTGGAGTTCCAATTCCAGTGGTGAAATGTGCTTCTCACAGCATGTGACCACAAAAACCATGCTCCTCTGTCCCTGGGATTTCCTAAGCAAGAATACTGCAGTAGGTTGCTATTTCCTCCTCTAAGGGATCTTCCCAACCCAGGGATCAAACCCACGTCTCCTATGTCTCCTGTACTGCCAGGTGGATTCTGTACCACTAGAACCCAACAACTGGGAAGCCTCAAAGACTGTAGGAACATTATATTAATAATTTGTTATTCCCTCTTAAATAACCCCCATCTCTTAACTAACCTGTCAACCCTAAATAGAGTAGAGGAATTATTTAATCCTTTAGAATCTGTTCCAGAAATTTTGGAGTAGTAGATAATCCTATACATTAGGGACTGCCAATCCTAGACCCTAAAATATGAAAAGAAAAAAAGCATGATATAGAAAAAAAGCAATAATAATAATAATGGCTGCCATAATATCTAATACTTATTTGAGGACTTTACATCCATTATCTAATTTAATTTTCATGATTTTCTAAAGCAGGTATTGTTATGGTACACATTTCATAAATAAGGAAGGCAAGCCTTGGAGAAGTTATGTTATTGTTGCTTAGTTGCTCAGTCGTCTCTGACTCTGCAACTCCATGGACTGTAGCCTGGCAGGCTCCACTGTCCATGAGATTTCCCAGGCAAGAATACTGGAGTGGGTTGCCATTTCTTCCTCCAGGGGATCTTCCAGACCCAGGGATCAAACCTGCATCTCCTGAACTGTAGGTGGATTCTTTACCCCTGAGCCACTCGGTAGCCTGGAGAAGTTATATCAAACAGTTAACAGGCATGGTTCATTCCTTTCAGGTCTTATCCACTGTAATACTACATATTTTATCAATTATATTATATTGAAGTTTTTTAATGTTTAATGTTGTCTCTCAGAAGAAAAGTTTGTGAGACTCTAGAACAAATTTGATTATTTTTAGAATGGCTTCCTAAAGATTCTGTAGGTGTTTAGATAAAATAATGCAGTATTTCCATTTATATTTTTTCAGTATATGCAATAAGTATTTAGATTTTGTTTTAAAAGAGTTTTCAAGTTGTGTCTGGTGTGTATGCATAGAGATATTCATCACTTATATAATGAATATATTCATGACTTAGCTCCACAACCTGGTTTATAATTCAACTGAGGGATACCAGCTACCACAGTCATTGCTTTTTAAACAGCTTTATTAATAAATAATTCACATATTACAAAATTCACTTACTTAAAGTGAACAATGCAACATTTTCAGTATATTCACAGGCTTGTGCAATGATCATCTCAATCTATTTTAAAATAGATTTAAAATAAAAGATTTTGACCTCCCTAAAAATAAAAAATCAATTAACAATAAATATCCATTCCTCTCTAAAGCCCCAACTCCACATGCCTCAACAAACTGCTAATTTATTTTATATATCTATAAATATTCATATCCTAGACATTTCATGTAAATGTAAGTATATAAGCCATCATCTTTTGTGACTTTTTTTCACTGAGAACATTCAGTTCAGTTGCTCAGTCGTGTCTGACCCTTTGCAACCCCACGGACTGCAGCATGCCAGGCTTCCCTGTCCTTCACCAACTCCCAGAGCTTGCTCAAACTCATATCCATCCAGTCGGTGATGCCATTCAACCATCTCATCCTCTGGCATCCCCTTCTCCTCCTGTCTTCAATCTTTCCCAGCATCAGGGTCTTTCCCAAGGGGTCAGTTTTTCGTATCAGGGGGCCTAAGTACTGCAGTTTCAGCTTGAGCATCAGTCCTTCCAATGAATATTCAGGACTGATTTCCTTTAGGATTGGTTGGTTTGATCTCCTTGCAATCCAAGGGACTCTCAAGAGTCTTCAACACCACAGTTCAAAAGCATCAATTCTTTGGTGCTCAGCTTTCTTTATAGTCCAACTGTTCCATCCATATATGACTACTGGAAAAACCATAGCTTTGACTAGATAGACCTTTGTCAGCAAAGTAATGTCTCTGTTTTTTACTATGCTGTCTAGGTTGGTCATAGCTTTTCTTCCAAGAGGCAAGCATCTTCTAATTTAATGGCTGCATATTGATATATACTGAGAATATACGGAGAACTTTAAAGATTTATCTATGTTGTAATGCATATTAGTTCTTAATTTCTTTTTATTGCACAACATGTCATTGAATAGCTTTACATTATACTTATCCATTCATCACTTGATGAGTATTTGGGTTGTTTCTGCTTTTTGACTATTAAGAATTATGCTTCTATAAACATCATGTACAAATAAGACATAGGCTTTTATTTCTCTGAGGTATATGTCTAGGAGCAGAATTGCTGGACTATATGGTATTTCTCTTTTCCACTTTGTGAGGGACTGTTGCTTTCCACAGCAACTGTACCATTTTACATATTCACCAGAAATACAGGAGAGTTTCAAACTCTTTACATTCTTGCCAACAGTTGATGTTATCTGTCTTTTTGATTACAGCTATCCTAGTGGGTGTGAAGTAGTATCACAATATGGTTTTAATTTGCAATCCCCTAATAACTACTGATGTTGAAAAATGTTTCATATGCTTAGTAGCCTGTTTATGTTTTTGTTTTTTTTTGAGAAAAGTCTATTCAAATCCTTTGCCTATTAATTAAATTGCTATTTTTTTAATTGAGGTAAAATTTATGTAACAAAATCAACCATTTAAAATTGATAATTCAGGAGCATTTAGTATATTCACAAATAAAGCACAACCATTATTTCTATCTAATTCCAAGAAAAATTAGGTGCTCAACATAAATCAGATTATTTGTGTAGTTTAAGGCCCTAAGTATGCATAACACTCTTACCAGTCAGCATTCCATGAGCTCAATTCCCAAGAGCTGACCAAAGGCCAACAGTGCAAATAGGCCCATTTTGGAAATATGCAAGGTTTGAGCAACTCAAGCATACTAGATTAACCATTTTCCACATAACTGGTACCCAGAATATATAAATAACTCTTAAAACTCAAAAATAAGACAAATTAACCAGTAGAGAAAAATCAAAAGTTTTAGACATTCACCAAAAAAGGTATACAGATGACCAATATGCATCTAGAAAATACTCTCAGTATCTTTACTCAGCATGGGAATATAAATAAAGTCACAGTGAGATACCACTAAGAAATGACTGAAATAGGATAAAACTTAAAAGTTTAACAATGTCAGGTACAGGCTTGAAAGTAGTACAACTTAATGTCTCATATATTGGTGGGATTATAAAATGGTACAGCCTGGCTCAGAGGTTAAAGCGTTTGCCTGCAAGGTGGGAGACCCAGGTTCAATCCCTGGGTCGGGAAGATACCCTGGAGAAGGAAACGGCTACTCACTCCAGTATTCTTGCCTGGAGAATCCCATGGGCAGAGGAGCCTGGTAGGTTACAGTCCACGGGGTCACTAAAGAGTCGGACACGACTGAGCGACTTCACTTTCACTTTCACAGCCACTTTGGAAAATAGTTAAACATACACTTAACATAACATTCAGTAATCTTTCCTTTGGTGTTTACCCAAGAAAATTGAAAATATATGACAACACAAAGACTTATACTCAATTGTTCATAACAACTTGATCCATAACAGCCCCAAATTGAAACAATTAAAATGTCCAGCAGCAGGTGAATGGACTTATGAATTGTGGCATATTCTTATAGTGTAATATTACTTAGAAATTAAAAAGCATGAACTTTAGATTTCACACAATACTGATACACACAACAACATATACGAATCTCAAAAGCCTCATCCTAAGCAGAAGGAAAAGCCAGCTGCGACTGGCAATTTATAAAGTTCTGCAATAGGGAGACTAGTCTGTAATGTTAAAGATAAGATTAGTGGTTGCCAAGAGCTGGAGATGGAGAAGCAATAAGAGGGTAACAGGCAAGAAGGCCAGGTGTCTCCAAATGGAGGAAATAGGCTGCAAGTGTCTCTTAAAATTCTGTGTTGCTATGAGTGCTGAAGAATTGATGCTTTTGAACTGTGGTGTTGGAGAAGACTCTTGAGAGTCCCTTGGACTGCAAGGAGATCCAACCAGTCCATTCTAAAGGAGATCAGTCCTGGATGTTCATTGGAAGGACTGATGCTAAAGCTGAAACTCCAGTACTTTGGCCACCTCATGCAAACAGTTGAGTCACTGGAAAAGACTCTGATGCTGGGAGGGATTGGGGGCAGGAGGAGAAGGGGACGACAGAGGATGAGATGGCTGGATGGCATCACCAACTCGACGGCATCATGCCGTTCACCGTAAGCTATTAGCAAAGACCACTGAAGAATCTGGGGTAGTAAAGAAAATGTTCTATCTTGATAGAACTCATCAAATAGAACCTTCAAAATGGTTGTATTTTTTTATTCTGCCCCACTGGTTTAAGCTTTAGCTGTATTTATGCAAATGGTTGTGTTTTATTATATGCAAATATACATATTGTATATATGTATACATATACAAATACCTCACAAAAGGAGATTTGTAAAAAAAAAAAAAAGCCAGAGCCACTGAATTAATACTTAAATGTGTTTTACCACTTGTTTTCCAGTTATGTGAATAAATAAATCTCCTTACTTTTAATCTAATTTGAATTGATTTTCTGTTACTTGCTTCCAAAAACATCTTTACTGGTATATCTCAGGCATCATAAACAATACAGAGAACATATTCAGATAATCAAGTCAACTATTTTATATATAAAACTCATGCATACCAATTGCATTATAAAAATAGTTAGTGCTCTTTATCCTTATATCTTTCTTTTTCTGTGTGTTTTCCTTAAAAAGAGCTCAGTGGACAAGGCTGCCATTTTGCCGTTTAATTTGAGTTGGCTGCATGTTCGTGTGCTAAGTCACTTCAGTCGTGTCTGACTCTTTGCATTCCTATGGACTGTAGCCTGCCAGGCTCCTCTGTCCATGGGATTCTCCAGGCAAGAATACTGGAGTGGGTTGCCATGCCCTCCTCCAGGGGATCTTCCTGACCCAGGGATTGAAACCACATCACTTATGTCATCTGCATTTGCAAGCACCACCTAGGAAGCCCACCTGCTTACATTTCTACAATGCATTAAACCATTTCCAAATCAATTTTATAAACTGGTGCTGAGGTAACCCAATTTTTAGTTATTTCACAGGATCATTTTATGTCCTAGAATCAAAGTTCCATTTTGTTCTCTTCCTCCCTGCCATTTTATTAATGAATAGCCTAAGCAGATGGTCTTCCCAGTGGTTACGTATAGTCATGGGAGATGGACTTTACTGTCTTTCTAAGGCAGAGCGCCAAAGAATTGATGCCTTCAAACTGTGGTGCTGGAGAAGATTCCTTAAAGTCTCTTGGAATGCAAGATCAAACCAGTCAATCTTAAGGGAAATCAGCCTTGAATATTTGTTGGAAGGACTGACGCTGAAGCTCCAGTATTTTGGTCATCTGATGTGAACAGCTGACTCATTGGAAAAGTCCCTGATGTTGGGAAAGACTGAAGGTAGAAGAAGAAAGCATCAGAGGATGAGATGGCTGGATAGCATTACTGATGCAATAGACATGAACTTGGGCAAACTTCAGGAGACGGTAAGGGACAGGGAGGCCTGGCGTGCTGAAGTCCACGGGGTTGCAAAGAGTCAGACATGACTGGGTGACTGAACAACAACAAGCAGATACTCATTCTTGGCCAAACTAAGTTGCTTTAAATTCTTATAAGAGGCAGTAAAACTTATATCGATACAGTTGGTTTGTGCTATAGATTGAATATGTCCTTCCAAAATTCACATGCTGAAATTCAACGCCCAAGGTGACGACAGTATTAGGAGGCAGCCCTTGAGGTGACTAAGTCGTAAGGTCAAAGCCCTCAAGAACAAGATTGTGCTCTTAATAAAAAGGTCTGATACAACACCTTAGCCCTTCTACCCCAGGAGTACACAGTTAAAAGCAATCTGCAACCCGAAAAACAGCCTTCACCAGAATGTGAGAATGCCAGCACCCTGGCCTTAGACTTCAGCCTCTAGAACTGTGAGAATAAATTTCCTATGTTTATAAGCCACCCAGTATGTTGTTAGAACAGCGCAAACAGACTAAAACAGTTGGGATGTTCCCGTATCAATTTTTTTGCAATATTTTTATAATAGAGCTCTCTACAAAAAGTCCATCTACACTAAATGAATGAATTTATTTTTGCTCTGTAATGTCTTTTTCCCTTCAAAAGGTTAAAAAAGAAAATTTTCTAAAGGTTCACCAGAAACATATCCTGAAATAGGAGAATCTTAATACATAAGCACCACAGAGAAACAATAGAAGATAGAGCTAAAATAAACCTTGGGGTTCTGAATTAGGCAGACCTGGATTACAAAGAATTTTCCACTTAATAACAGTATCACCATGGAGATATTTAACTTCTCTAAATTTTACTTTCCTATTCTATTAAATAGACAAATTGAGGTGGCTGTAAGAACAAAATTAAATTATAAATAAGAAAATTAAAATGTACTTAGAAAAGTGAATGAAGGAACACATGTTAGCATTCAATAATGGTTGACTGCCATTCTTAAAAATTACTATAGCTCCCTGACATCAGGCTTTTTTGGATCTGACCGCAAAGGCCAGGGCAACAAAAGCAAAAATTAACAAATGGGACTACATCACACTCAAATGATTCTGCACAGTGAAGGAAATCATCAACAAAACCAAAGGTAAACTTCTGAATAGCTGGAGATTTCTGCAAAGCATATATATCATAAGGGATTAATAACCAAGCTATATGAAGAACTCACACAACTCAATAACAAAAAAAAACCCAAACAATCCTACTAAAAAAAATGGTTGGAGGACCTGAATATACGTTTCTCCAAACAAGATCGACAGATGGCCAACACGCACACAATCACTAATCATCAGGGAAACACAAATCAAAACCACAATGAGATATTATCTCAAACCTATCAGAACGCCTATTATCAGAAGGACAAGAAATTTCCAATGTTGGTGAAGATACAGATAAAAGAGAATTTACTGTTGATGGAGACGTAAATTTGGGCAATCACTAAGGGAAATAGAACGGAGGTTCCTCCGAAAATTCAAAATACAGCTACAATATGATCTAGCAATTCCACTACTGGGTATCTACCCAGAGAAAATGAAAACACGAATTTGAAAATAAATATATGCACCCCAATGTTCACTGTAGCATTATTTACAATAGCCAAGACATGGAGACATCAATGTCCATTGATGGAGAGATAAAAAGGAGGAGGTATTAATATATACACATACAATAGAAAATATACTACCTAACCATAAAAAGAAGGAAATTCTGCCATCTGCAACAACATAGATGGACCCTGAGGATATTATGCTAAGTGAAAAAAGCCAGAGAAAGACAAATTCTGCATGATTTCATCTATATGTGGAATCAAACAAACAAAACAAAGCTCAGATTCACAGAGAACAGATTGGTGGCTGCCAGAGGAGAAGGATACTGTGGGGAAGGTGAAATGGGTGAAGTGGGTCAAAACATACAAACTTCCAGTTATAAAATAGGTAAGTCACAGGGATATCATGCACAGTATGGGAGAATACAATCAATAATATTCTATTACCACTGTATGGCGGCAGATGGTAACTACACTTATTGTGGAGACCATTTTGCGATATATACAAATGTTCAATCATTATGTTTTATGCATAAAACTAATATATTTTATGTCAATAATACTTTAACTTTTTAAACTATTGTTATCTGTATTTCTTTTTAGCAGACCCTAATAATATTGTTTTGTTTTCCTTATTTGCTCAACTTCAGAGTACAAATATAAATTAAGATTTCAGAAATAGTCTTGTGCAGTTCACAGCCTCTTGGAGGACCAAGACATGCTAACAGATGGGTATGATACAGTGAGACTGTCTCTATGATGGTTTTTCAAGAGCAGAAGATATTATAGATTAGTTTCACCTCAGAGTTAAGCGAAGGCAAAGGATAATGGCTGCTGAAAAGATGAAGGGAAAATCTTCACTAATGTTATGACGTTTAAGCTTTCTCACAAACTACCTGTACGTTCGCGTCCCCCATTTTCCATCATGATTATTTTAGACTTTATCCAGCGCTCCTCGCATCTATAATGCCTCCTTTTCTCCGCACTTTCTCAACAGATGACAATCCTTCATAGTTTTTGGAGAAAAAAGAAGCCATCAGGCTGGGACTCCATTAATTTCATTTTCCCTAATATGTAAATTGTTACCTGCGCAAATGACAACTTATCAGTATCCCGTCATTCCTTTTACACTAAAGGAATGTAACCTCCATGTGTCCTTTGGATCTCATCTCCTCCATCTCCTCAAGAAACTGATTATCTATTCTTCTTTCTCTCTTGTAGATTTAAGTTCTGTTTTTGTTTGCTGGTTTTTAATTTATCTATAATTGGAAGATAATTGCTTTACAATACTGTGCTGGTTTCTGCCATACATCAGCATGAATCAGCCATAGGTATAGGTATGTCCCCTCTAGCACATTCAGTTCAGTTCAGTTCAGTTGCTCAGTTATGTCTGACTCTTTGTGACAGCATGGACTGCAGCACACCAGGCTTCCCTGTCCATCACCAACTCATCACATGAGTCTACTCAAACTCATGTCCAGTGAGTCGGTGATGCCAGCCAACCATCTCATCCTCGGACACCCCCTTCTCTTCCCGCTTTAAATCTTTCCCAGCATTGGGGTCTTTTCAAATGAGTCAGTTCTTCACATCAGATGGCCAAAGAATTGGAGTTTCAGCTTCAGCATCAGTCCTTCCAATGAATGCTGCTGCTGCTAAGTCGCTTCAGTCGTGTCCAACTCTGTGAGACCCCACAGACGGCAGCCCACCAGGCTCCCCTGTCCCTGGGACTCTTCAGGCAAGAACACTGGAGTGGGTTGCCATTTCCTTCTCCAATGAGTGAAAGTGAAAAGTGAAAGTGAAGTCGCTCAGTCGTGCCCGACTCAGCGACCCCATGGACTGCAGCCTACCAGGCTCCTCCATCCATGGGATTCTCCAGGCAAGAGTACTGGAGTGGGGTGCCATTGCCTTCTCCAGAATATTCATGACTAATTTCCTTTAGGATAAATGGGTTGGATCTCTTTGTTGTCCAAGGGACTCAAAAGAGTCTTCTCCAACACCACAGTTCAAAAGCATCAATTCTTTGGCGCTCAGCTTTTTTTATAGTCCAACTGTCATATCCATACAGGACTACTGGAAAAACCATAGCTTTGACTAGATGGACCTTTGTTGGCCAAGTAATGTCTCTGCTTTTTAATATGCTATCTAGGTTGGTCATAGCTTTTCTCCCAAGGGGTAAACGTCTTTCGATTTCATGGCTGCAGTCACCATCTGCAGTGATTTTGAAGCTCACAAAAATAAAGTCTGACACTGTTTCCACTGTTTCCCCATCTATTTGCCATGAAGTGATGGGACCAGAAGCCATGATCTTCATTTCCTGAATGTTGAGTTTTAAGTCAACTTTTTCACTCTCCTCTTTCACTTGCATCAAGAGGCTCTTTAGTTCTTCTTCACTTTCTGCCATAAGGATGGTGTCATCTGTATATCTGAGGTTATTGATATTTCTCCCAGAAATCTTGATTCCAGCTTGCGCTTCTTCCAGCCCAGCATTTTTCATGATGTACTCTGCATATAAGTTAAATAAGCAGGGTGACAATATACAGTCTTGACACACTCCTTTTCCTATTTGGAACCAGTCTGTTGTTCCAGGTCCAGTTCTAACTGTTGCATCCTGACCTGCATACATATTTCTTAAGAAGCAGGTCAGGTGGTCTGGTATTCCCATCTCTTTCAGAATTTTCCATAGTTTATTGTGATCCACGCAGTCAAAGGCTTTGGCATAGTCAATAAAGCAGAAATGGATGTTTTTCTGGAACTCTCTTGCTTTTTTGATGATCCAGTGGATGTTGGCAATTTGATCTCTGGTTCCTCTGCCTTTTCTAAGTCCAGCTTGAACATCTGGAAGTTCACAGTTCATGTATTGTTGAAGCCTAGCTTAGAGAACTTTGAGCATTGCTTTACTAGTGTGTGAGATGAGTGCAATTGTGTGGTAGTTTGAACATTCTTTGGCACTGCCTTTCTTTGGGATTGGAATGAAAACTGACCTTTTCCATTCCTGTGGCCACTGCTGAGTTCTCCAAATTTGCTGGCATATTGAGTGCAGCACTTTCACAGCATCATCTTTTAGCATTTGGAACAGCTCAACTGGAATTCCATCACCTCCACTAGCTTTGTTCGTAGTGATTCTTCCCAAGGCCCACTTGACTTCACATTCCAGGATGTCTGGCTCTAGGTGAGTGATCACACCATCGTGATTATTTGGGTCAGGAAGATCTTTTTTCTACAGTTCTGCTGTGTATTCTTGCCACCTCTTCTAAATATCTATTGCTTCTGTTAGGTCCAGACCATTTCTGTCTAGCATATTACCATATGTAAAGTTAGATAGCCAGTGAAAACCTGCTGTATGCCACAGGGAGCTCAAATCTGGTGCTCTGTAACAACTCCTTTTAACTGAATCTTTCTAGTTGGCTTTTATTTTTAAACATACTTTTTCTTTAATATTTATTTAGTTTTGGTTGCACTGGGTTTTCGTTGCAGCCTATGGGCTTTCTCTGGTTGAGAAGCATGCGGGCTTCTCAATGCGGTGGTGTCTACTTGTTGCAGAGCATGGGCTCTAGGGCCTGTGGGCATCAGTGGTTGTGGTCTTAGTTGCCCCACAGCGTGTGGGATCTCAGTTCCTGGGCCAGGGATTGCAACCATGTCCCCTGCATTGGCAGGCAGATTCTCAGCCACTGGACCACCAGGGAAGCCTTCTAGCTGGCTTTTAAATATGTAAAGTGCTTCCTACAGTAAACAAAACAAACATCCCCAGACACTTCCTGATCTTCTCCCCTTCATAAGCAAAATGCTTCAGTTTTTTAATCCTTAATGCTTTCTTTTTCTCACCCTATCTTTTCATCTCACTCGTCTGGTGTATGCTCCCATCACTTCATGCTAGGTAACCAAAAGAACCTCATTCAATGAATTCCAAGTAAAATATGTCATGGTATCTTAGGAGCCTCTGTCACAATGACAATGTTCTTTTCTTTGAGATACTTGTTTTCTTCGATTCCATGACACTACACTTCATTTACCACACAACTGATTGCCTTCCTATCCCTATGTGAGCTTATTGACCCCCACTTGGCCATTTAATATTAATATTCTTGAAGTTGTACCCTCTAACATACCCTCCATTGGTGATTTTATCCATGCTCATGACCTCACTTATCATTAGTACACCAGTGACTCATAACTAACTACCTACTTGGCATCTCCTGTTGATTGTCTCAAAAGTATATCAAACTCTACACATGTAAAGCCCAATTCATGTTCACTACTTTCCACAACCATCACACAATCCATTTGGTATGGTGGCCTTCCGAAGTGTGACAAGCTATGAACTGTGACAAACCAGACCCCTGCTTGCTTTAACTAACCCATCTCCCTTATTCCTCAGTCTGTCACAAAGCCATATCATTTTTAGCTCTTGAAAATCTCTTACTTCTGTCTCTTTTCTTCTCTGTCTTCACTGCCCATCACCATAGCCCAAGCTGCTCTTTTCTCTCACTCCAATAATTGCAATGTCCTTTACATTGTTTCTACTGCTAAGTAACAAATTTAACACAAAACTGAGTGTCTTAAAACAATACCAATTCATTTGCTCACAGTTTTGTAAGTCTAAAGTCTAGCCTGAAGCAGGCAGAGCTAGGTTCTCTGCTTAGGGCATTAGAAGTCCAAAATACCAGGTAGGCCAAGTTCTTATGTGTAGGTTCTGGGGGAAAATTTACTTCAAAGTCCATTCTTGTTATTGGCAGAATTAAGTTCCTTCAGGTCAGTTCAGTTGCTCAGCCTTGTCCAACTCTTTGTAACCCCATGGACTATAGCACACCAGGTTTCCCTGTCCATCACCAACTCCTGGAGCTTGCTCAAATTCATGTCCATCGAGTCGGTGATGCCATCCAACCATCTCATCCTCTGTCATCCCCTTCTCCTCATGCCTTCAATTTTCCCAGCATTAGGACCTTTTCCAAAGAGTCGGTTCTTCACATCAGGTGGCCAAAGCATTGGAGCTTCAGCATCAGTATAAGTCCTTCCAATGAATAGTCAGGACTGATTTCCTTTAGGACTGACTGGTTTGATATCCTTGCAGTCCAAGGGACTCTCAAGAGTCTCAAATAGTCTTCTCCAACACTACCCTTCAAAAGCATCAGTTCTTCAGCGCTCAGTTTTCTTTATGGTCCAACTCTCATATTCATACATGACCACTGGAAAAACCACAGCTTTGACTAGACAGACCTTTTTTGGTAAAGTAATATCTCTGCTTTTAAATATGCTGTCTAGATTTGTCGTAACTTTTCTTCTAAGAAGCAAGCGTCTGTTAATTTCATGGCTGCAATCACAATCTGCAGTGATTTTTGGACCCCAAGAAAGTAAAGTTTCTCACTGTTTCCATTGTTTCCCCATCTATCTGCCATGAAGTGATGGGACTGGACGCCATGATCTTAGTTTTCTGAATGTTGAGTTTTAAGCCAGCTTTTTCACTCTCTGCTTTCACTTTCATGAAGAGGCTCTTTAGCTCCCTCTTTGCTTTCTGCCATAAGAGTGGTGTCATCTGCATATCTGAGTTTATTGGTATTTCCCCCTGTGATATTGATTCCAGTTTGTTCTTCATCCAGTCTTAATTGTGGAACTGGGTTCCCATTTCCTTCCTTGCTCCCTGTCATCCAGCTCCTAGAAGCTTCCTTCATTCCTTTCTTTCCAGTTTCAAGTCATCAATGGCACATGAAGTCCTTAGTTTGCCTTGAATCTCTTGAACTCTTCTTCAACTTACTGAAGAAAATTCACTGCTTTTAGGTGATTTCAAGGTCAAATTAGAACCACAAAGACAATCTGTTTATCTTAAGGTTAACA
Organism: Capra hircus; assembly: GCF_001704415.2. Lineage (NCBI taxonomy): Eukaryota > Metazoa > Chordata > Mammalia > Artiodactyla > Bovidae > Capra > Capra hircus. Next base: position 109,671,762 of record NC_030811.1, read on the forward strand.
GATTTGGGGCTTCAATTCATCCATAAAATATCTTCACAAAAGTATCAAAATTTTATATTTGAACAACTGGAAAAAGGTATGAGTACACCAGATAAGAAGAATGCTTGGGGCCATCTTTTTCTGCTTACCATAGTCTCTCTACTTATTCTTGTTCTCTCCGACAGTTAATTCATGTTTCAACCAAACTAGTCACTTCATACCCTATCCTTAACACTGAATATAGCCCAGGGGTTTTTTGTTGGCATCCATATAAGATACTTCCCCAGTGGCTCAATAATGAAGAGCCTGCTAAGGCAGGAGACATGGGTTTGATCTCTGGGTCCAGAAAATTCCTTGGAGAAGAAAATGGCCAACCCACTCCAGTATTCTCGCCTAGAAAACCCCATAGACAGGGGAGCCTGGAGGGTTACAGTCCATGGGGTTGCAAAGAGTCAGGCACAACTTAGCCACAAAACAGCAACATATAAGGTACAATGGAAGGTAAATATCTGAGTTTTTGTATAACTTTCATCAAAGAAGCATAATACAATTTGCACATATTTGGATAATTATCATCTAGCATAAGGATTCAGAGAAGGCAATGGCAACCCACTGCAGTACTCTCGTCTGGAAAATCCCATGGACAGAGGAGCTTGGTGGGCTGCAGTCCATGGGGTCGCTAAAAGTCGGACAGGACTGAGCGACTTCACTTTCACTTTTCACTTTCCTGCATTGGAGAAGGAAATGGCAACCCACTCCAGTATTCTTGCCTGGAGAATCCCAGAGACGGGGGAGCCTGGTGGGCTGCCATCTATGGAGTCGCACAGAGTCTGACACGACTGAAGCAACTTAGAAGCAGCAGCAGCAGCAGCAGCAGCGTAAGGATTATTAGCAAGAAAGAACTGCATAAAGTTCTTTCTCAAACAAAATATCCTCAGATAATAGACTACTCTTTATTCTATAATGACATGATAGTTCACTGCTTTGAATTATAAATCTAATTTGAACATGTTAAGTAGGCAGTTCTAGGAACCATTTTGGGGGACAGTTTGTATCGACAACCCAGTGAAAGCTGACTAAAAAATATATATATATCAAACAAATAGAGAGTTGGAGTTTTATATAAACATGTATATTCAAACATTCATATTAAGAACTCTGTGATACTGTAGACCTGTTTCTTCTCCCACTAACACAGTTGCCCATATCAGTGTAAATAAATCATTTTTTCATGGTTAAACCATCAACCAATTGGTATGCTTACAAAGATAATTTTTTTTAGATGAAAAAATCAGAAATGGGGTGTTAGTGTGGTAGGCAACCAATAGCTCTATGGCACAGCTCTGTTTAACTGTTATGATGACCAAGACTGTAGGACTGCCTGGCAAACAAGTTAGAAAAGATACTATGAATGTAAGTAAGGAGAGTATAAATGTGCAGAATATGAGAGGAACAGCAAACAGCTTGGAATAAAACAGGAAAAAAGGCATGAAAATAGGGAGAAAGGCATATTTGAAGCATACAGTCAAGAATCTCATTTTCCTTGAGTATTGTAGAGGGTTTAATATGGGCCACACTCATGGACAGAAATGCAATGGTTTCAAAGATTCTCCATCTCTTAGCACACTATGGCATCCTTTGGAGATAGTCCCTGGAAACTGGGTATAGCGGGGCATGCCATGTGACTGTTCTTCTTCCTCCCTGCCCCATTCCCACACTGACTTTATCTTTTATGGCAAAAGATGAACTAATCTTCATAGAGTCTGGATTAAAATAAACTTCTTTGACATTAAAAAGCCTGGACTTAAGTGCCAGCTGCTCAGAAAAGTACTAGAAAAAGCCAGGTGTCAACCCCTTGGAGACATTGACAGTTTCTCCCACTGGATAACAGATCTAAGTCCCTTAGGCAACTTAGAAGAATCATGAAAAATGTTATTGAGAAACCCTAACTACATCTCCCCACATGTAACTACTATAATTATACTTCATTTGCCAGAGTGGGACAACCATTGGAGGTTTCCAAACAGGGGACAGAAATGAGGAGTCCTATCTTTAAAAGAATGACTAGCAACAATATGAGAGATTAATTCATTAAAAGAACATACACAAGAGGAAGAGACCCCATTAAGAAAACTATAAAGTAAGCCAGGTCATGAAGAATGCAGACATTCTGGAAGAAAATGAATGGATTCTAGAGATATTTTGAATATCTGACAAAATGTTAACTCAGTCATCCTGCTTTTCATTAAACCATCACTATTCAATCATTCAATAAGTCTTCCCTTTATACATTTTGTGGACCTACATTTAGACTTGTTAGGCTATTGGCACCATCAAAGACCCAAGGAATCCTCGAGAACTCCTCCACCCTTAATTTCTTATACATCAATCTAGTTAAGAAATATGTAAATATAAGCTTGCCATAAAATATACATACAATATCTGACAAAATATATAGTAATTAAAGCATTTTGAAAGCTGTAGAGTATTAAACAAATGTAACAAATTTCCGATGTCTAACCTTTGTTTAGCAAACTTGACAACCGCCCCCCCCCCACCCGCCGCCACTGCCCTCATCTAATCACCTAATCATGCAAAACTCAAGAGAAATAGATGAAGGATCCTTGGACTTCCTTGAGTATCAGGATGGTCCTTGAGGCAGCCCAAAATACTGATATTTATTGAATGATAGTCTAATCAGGGAACATGTCCTTTGGTCATTCCCGCTTTCCCAGAACAGGTTTCTGATCTATTAGCAGCTTTCCAGTCTCCTGGTAGAATCACAGAATCATTCAATTCAATATAAAAAATGTTTATTAAGCATGTACTAACTATGCATGTTAGGTATCATGGAGAAATCAATAGTAAGTAAGCAACAATTACTATCTTCAAGTAAACAAACCCAGGTCTCCTGCATTTCAGGCAGATTCTTTACCATCTGAACTACCACGAAAAACCACAGTCAAGAAGGCAGATATACTCAATTAGATGTAGTGTCAAAAGTGAAAAAAGTAAAGGTGCATATAAAGGCCATGGGGTACAGAGGATATCAAGCTGTTACCTTTTTTTCCCTATAGTAATTTTCCAGAAAGCCTTACCAAAAACTGATATATATATTTATTTTCAGAAGAAACTCATATTGAAAAAAAAAAAAGAAACAGAATGAAATAGTATAAGAATGGTTAGTATTCCTAACATTATCAAAAACCAAAATTTCCAAATATCTTCACAACAGATTAGTTTTAATTATACTGTCCATAAAACACAGAATGACAAAAATCTTTTACTTTTTCCTTGATCTGTAAATCACAAATTAAATTGTATATAATCCATTAGGGAAAAAAGTGTCCTGCAAAAAATTTTTTACTAATCATAGGAGCATCCTTTTGTATTTGAAAAATTAAAGTGCATACATATGAGCCATTTTTAATCTATGGGAAATATCTGATGCATTTTAAGATTTACATTTTCTTTATAACTCCAGTGACTCTACAGGCTCCCAGAGATTTGAAATATATAGTTTCAGAGTCACTATACTAGATGGGCTATAGTTCAGAAAAGGAATAAGAATAGTTTGGACCTCTGGGGCCCTGAGAAAGAGTAAGAAAGCATGTGAGAAGCTAAAATGGAAATGAGAAGAGTCACAGGTGTTTTACACTCAGTAAGTCTGTGTGAGTCTCTAATACAGAATGTTAAAGTTAGTGGGGACATTTCACAATTTTCTTTCTTGGTCCTTCTCATTTTACAGTGAGGAAACTGAAATTCAGGGAACTTTAAATACTGCTCAGAGTTACCAAGCAATATTACTAAAAGACCTAGGTTTCGTGGATAAAATAATATATTTGTTAAACTATTAAACAAATGTGAATGATTAAAAAGGTTTTTGCAGTGCCCTGTTTCCCTAAAATACAGGTTAAATGTAATGTGATTTACTAACCAAGCTATTTAATAACCAAGTTATTTGTACAGAAAAGAAGAGAAATTATAAAGAATATAAAATCTATATTGATAGTAATTTGTATACATATAATTTCTTTTCATTTGTCTTAAATTTCTTATATTTGTGTATATCATTTGAATACTTGAGAGATTTAATACTGAAGAAAATGTAGCTTTTTCTTGTGAGGAAAATAAAATTTAACTCTAATTGTTTTTAAAATAACATATAAAAATTGTGATGTTACAGATAACAAGACATTGGAAGATGGGGGCAGGGGTTAAGGAAGGAGAGATTCTATAAATCAATAAGAACAGAGTCAAAGGACCAAAGAGAAAAAAGTAACAAAGGATATATAAACACAGAATTCTTCAGAAAAGCAAAACTCAATAGCAAATAAATGTAAGGCAATAGGCTGCTGACCTGATAAATGCAACATAAAACCACAATAAGATACAATTTCATAATCCTCAATTGGTGAAAGATAAGCAAGATGGATTCTAATAATACCAATAACTAATGATATTATGGAATAGGAAGAACTCTCATACATGGCTGAAGGAAGTATGAGTTTAAGAACAATTTGGAGAATGTATGATAAATTTGAAGATACATTTCCTATAATCTAGCAAATCTCTGTTGGAGACCCTCTCACACATGCACACAAATGCTCACTGCAGCCCTTTCTATAACAAAGACAAGCTATAAACAACCTAAATATCCTTCACCTGAAGGATGGATAAACAAATTGCACTCTACCCATCTATGTAAGAGTTGCATCAACATGGATGAATCTCACTAAGCTTAATTTGAATTAAAAAACAAGTTATTAGAGGAAACACTGAGTATGAGAACATTTATTATAAAACAAGCAGAATAACATTATATGCAGTAAAAACTTACATGGTATGATAAGCACTATATTCTGGAAAATGATTAGAGAAGGATAAATAGGAATGAGATGAAGATGATACACACAGAGATTTCCAGCAATGATTTAAAAACATATATATATGACAAAACATTATGACTGAAGGATGAATGATGATACGAAGATAGATTGATCAAATTTATCATAATGTAAATAAATCTTTAAAATATTATTTAAAAAGTATTTTCCAAACTTCTAACAATTTTCTAAATAAAAATGTCTAGAACTTCCTGGTGCATATTGTTTAGTAAAGCCTCACTTTATTTTACTATTATTACTACTTTATTATTACTAACTATTATTACTATTTTACCAACTATTATTACTAATCTATTATTACGAAACTGTCCAAGTTCTACTAGGAGGTCATTTGTTTGATCATAATTTCATGAGTAACAGAATTCTTAACACTAGATCTATACCTAACAACTGATCAAACCAAGGTGCCATTGAACCAGTCATTTTAGCTCTCTGCAACATTAATACCAATCAGTATAATATTGATTGGAACACAAGGTCAGATATAGATTGAAAAGCTGGAGACAATGATAGACTCATCCTGATTTTATAACAAGTGTAGAAGTGGCCGGAGGGAAGTGAAACAGCAAAATCTTTCCAATGTGTCAGATGAAATAAATTAATTTAGAAAGCCACCCTTCAACTTTTCTTTGAAGATTAATCCTCACTTTACTTCCCAGAAAAATTTTTGCTTTTAATTCTGCCTTTTTGGTTCATAAATGACAACGTTATTTCTGAAGGTTTCCTGTATCCATTTCCCAAAGAGCAAGTCTGATCTATTCAGGCCATGTAATAAAGGGAATGTAGCTTCCTCCATGATGATGAATGAAGAATCAGAATTTAAAATCCAGAGAAGGCAGATGTGGTAGATTCAGATTGTTGCATAAGAAAGGACTAAAATGTAATATACTAAAATTTTATAAACTATAATATTACTATCTAATATACATCTTCCTGAAATTTGAAACCTTTAAATACCCTGTGACATATGAAAATGAAAATGGCATACGATTTACTTCTATAAGCTTATAATTCATTACTAGAATTGGAATGCTTCAACAGTCTGACTGTGATATATGAATAGAGGAGACAGTGTGCTTTTATGGGCATTTAAAATGCAGTAGGTAAAAGTACTATTCCGTCTTCTTTTTTTATTTTCTTAAGCCAGTCCCCATACCGACACATGGAACTGTGGATGCAGTAATTTGTGGTCAGCGAAGGAGACTGAAATAACACAATCTGGATACCCGAAGTAGCAGAATTCTAAATATCCAGCAAAGAATTGCCTCTAATATTCTGCTCACAAGTCATGGCATCCAACTCATATCGTAGAGTTACGCATACATAATATCTTCTATTAAAGTGTGGCAAAGCTCCTTCACAACAAGGAGAGGCAAAATTCTGTTTGAAAACTCCTCCCCTCCCCCCACTCCCCGCCCCGCCTCCGCAAGTTGGAGGAAAGAAGTAGGCTATCCCTACGGGGGGAGCTCAGCACAGCAAGTGGGAGAGGCAATCTGAGCACGCCTGCGAAGGAAAGGCTGTGGATCCCATTATTCATGGATACCACCTACTGGCAGACACGCGGCAGTGCTGCACAAAGAAGGGCACCCAGGGGAAACGCACCAAGACAGGGAACGACCAGAGCACACTGATTACAGACACAGCCATATTTAGCAGAGTGGTGAAATTCTGCAGGCTTTATAACAAACTGGCAACAAGATCTTATTCCTTCAAGAACTTTTCTAACAAGTTACTGAGTTTTGACTTTGAAACGTCTGTAGCAGTAGTGGTGATAGTAGCCATTGGCTCCACTTCATAACTTGGTCAGTGCTAATAATGGTATACAAGTCCGAGGTTTATAGCTATTAACTCCTACACGGAGAGCAGGGATCCTCAAAGAGGACGATTTCGCCATCGCGATTGGGAAATTGGTCCGTGTCTGGAGATAATTTTAGCCGTCACATGGGGGAGGTGCTACTGACATCTAGTGGGTAGAGAACAGGGGTGCTGCTCAGTATCCTGAAATACACAGGTCAGCCCCCACATCAAAGTGCAATCCAGGCCAAAATGAAAACAGTGTCAAAAAAATAAGTAAAGAATTACATACCTCTACCATTTAAAAAACAGAAAAGAAAATAATGTCAAATTTGACAAATCCTCACTTGGAGGAGCCAATTCAAAGGTAAAAAAATACTCTAATATTAAAACAATACTTACACCTTCTGTAAATTAATAATAAAGTTATTTTATTAATAGACATTTATGTAGCGCTTACTATGCACCCAATGCTCTTGAAGGGCTTTACAAACATTACCATACTTTATTCTCATAAAAGTCCTAAGAGCTATATAGTATTAATACATGCATGCTGAGTCGCTTCAGTTATGCCCAACTCTGTGTGACCCTATGGACTGTAGCCCACCAGGCTCCTCTGTCCATGGGGATTATCCAGGCAAGAAAACTGGAGTGGGTTGCCATGCCCTCCTCCAGGGGATCTTCCTGACCCAGGGATCCAACCTGCGTCTCTTCCATCTCCTGTACTGGCAGGTAGGTTCTTTAGCACTAGGGCCACCTGGGAAGCCCATATAGTATTAACAGCCCCTTTTTAAAAATAGGGAATCTGAAACACAAAGAGGTAAATAGTTTAGCCAGGATGTCACAACTAGCAAGTGCCAGAGCCATAATTTGAATTGAGGAAGCCTGGCTCCACAGTCCATTGCCTAAGCTAGGAAACTATGCTGATCACCTTCAGCAGACAAATTCTTTCAATTAAAGGCTATATCCAAAAGCAAGACTGCCATTTCAATGATCTTCCTGCCCACTTCAAGATCTTCTGCTGGAACCTGATGAGGTCAATGTATTGACAGTCACTGCATTCTCTGGTATCCCTGTTCCAAGGGAGCAGGTTGGTGTATCAAGAAGCAAAGAAAACACTGGACTTTAAAAGTCAAAAGCTGAGGTCAAACTCTACTTCTATTCTTTAACTCTATGGCCTTTACCAACTTTCTAAGCCTTGGTTTCCTTCTTATAAAATAGAAATAATAATACAGATAGACTTGTTACAAGAAATAGAGATATCTGATGTGCATAGGGCATAGAAGATATTGAAAGCCATTATGGCCAATTAAAGAGACTTTTATAATTGTCTAAGTAATAGACTAGAATTTCCTACTAATATCTAACTGGTTCCACATTCTCTCTTCCTTGTATTTCTCTACCTTCCTGCCCATTCGCATCTGAATATCTAGACCTGCCTAGTCTGCCCCACCAAATGAAGTTAATTTTTCCATTTCCTTGGTTATGTAATAAGTGGAGTCCCTAGCCAAATGCATATAGAAATACTTTTTTGTGTGGTTGTGGTATTAGTCTCTTGAAAAAATATTTTTTTATCTGCCTATGCTGTGTTGCTATATTGAATTCTTTATCTTAGCTAGTTCAAATACAAATTTGTGTCTCCTATATTATCCTTTGGCGATATTATCCTTTATCTGAAACAAGACAAATTCTTGGTTTCAGATTTAAAAGAAATGATTCCATTTTTGTGTAACAGTGTCAAATTTGACTCATTAGATTACCAGTAGTAGAAAACCCACTCAAGCTATCTTGGGAAGAAAAGGCATTTGTGTATTAATTCATACAATTGTTGTCCATTTTCTCAGTCGTGTCCAATTCCGTGACCCCATGGACTGCAGCCCGCCCAGCTTCCCTGTCCTTCACCATCTCCCGGCACTTACTCAAACTCATGTCCATTGAATCAATGATTCCATCCAACCATCTTATCCTCTGTCATCCCCTTCTCCTCCTGCCCTCAATCTTTCCCAGCATCAGGGTATCTTCCAGTGAGTTGGCTCTTCGCATCAGGTGGCCAAAGCAAAGGAGCCAGGTTCTGGGGTTTCGAGCATGGCTAGATAGAGGGTACTGCCTCTTTGGCCATCTCCTAGAACTTTCTGTTCCTGCTGGCTTTCTCTTTGGCGTCTTCAAAATAAATAAGATGATCATCTGTGGTAACCCCTATATCTCACACTTATAGGCTAATGGATTTTTGTTTTTTAGAGCCTTCCCTAACAACTCTAAGCTAAAAAACAAAAACCAAAAACAAACAAAAAAACCTTGAGAGGCTCTGATCAGCCTGAATAAGTTACAAGCTCATATGCTTATCACTGAACAAAGTGGCCATGGGAGATAAGATAGGTTATTCTGACTTGCCTGGTCTATGCCATGTCCCCTGTCCCTCCGTGGCCAGAGAGGGGAGAACTATCTTCACTTAATCACAGAAAAAGAGTTTCCAACAGAAGTAATAGTTTCATCACTTTTGATTGTTGTATCAAGAAGAAAAGAAAAAAAATGGACTTTAGAAATCAACAGCTGAGTTCAAAGTTTACTTCTATTCCAAGATTGCAGACACATGTTGTCCACTATCATCACCAAAGAATTCAAACTTGGTTTATAAGGAAACAAGTTTGGGTTATGTATTTGCATGTACTAGGTCCCTAAATCAGGGCTATTTTTAATGTCTTCATTCTCTTGTCTTGAGAACTTTTTTTCTTAACAAGAACCTATGTGAAAATAAATTTTAATTTCTCCAGGAAAACTGCCCAAATCTTTAATTACTGGGTTATATGGTAAATCCACTTTTAGTTTTCTTTTTACTATTTTATTTATTATTAATTTGTATTGGCATATAGTTGCTTTACAATGTTGTATTCATTTCTGCTGTGTGAATCAGTTATATGTATACACATTTCCCCCATTTTTTGGATTTCCTTCCCATTTGAGCCACCACAAAGCACTGAATAGTGTTCCCTGTGCTATACGATAGGTTCTTAACTAGTTATCTCATCAGTTATCTATCCACAGGAGTGTGGATGTGTCCATCCCAATATCCCAATTCATCCCACCCTGCTTCTCCCCTTGAGAACTTATCTTGCACCAAAAGATTAGATGCTGTAGAAATACACAAAGCCATGTGAGAAAAACATATTCAACCACTAGGACAAGGCTGGGCTGCCCCCAAGGCTCAGTGGTAAAGAATTCCCTTGTAATGCAGGAGACACAGCTTCGATCCTGGGCCAGGAAGAGCCCCTGAAGAGGGAAATGGTAACCCAGTCCAGTATTCTTGCCTGGGAAATCCCATGGGCAGAGGATCCTGGTGGGCTACAGTTCTTGGGGTCTCAAAAGAGTTGGACAGGACTAGGTGAGTACACAACAAAATAAAACCGGACAAGGCTAAAGTCAATGGCAGGAATAGGAATGGACTGAAATCTAGTCACAGTAAGGGAAGCCTAGCCAAGAACAGCATAGGATTGTAAAGTATGGTTAACAGGTAAAAATGTGTGTCCATATAAGCAGTTGCCATCTGTGAAGTTTGTAAAGTAAGAGTCAAGCAAACTAAAATATACGAGTTGATAGCATCCTGGAGAAGGAAATGGCAACCCACTCCAGTATTCATGCCTAGAAAATCCCATGGCTGGATGGAGAAGCCAGCTAGGTCACAGTCCGTGGGATCACAAAGACTGAGCAACTTCACTTTCTTTTCATCAGTAGTAAGATGAAGCAAGTCCAAAAGCCTACCCCACACCTTCTGAACTATTTGCTATAGCCTGTATCCACAACTTCTAGAGTAAAAACCTTTACTCTAGAGATCGAGGTTATAAAAGGAGGTTATAAAGGATGCCTTTTGTAATGCAATCCAGGGTGGATTAAAGCTATTCTTCTAACATAACGGAAAAAAAAAAAAAGTAAATAAGAGACTAGTTCCTAAAGGAAAGGTAGATACTTTTAATGCATATCACCAGAACTTTTATTACTCAACATAATAAAGTAATAGATGATAACTTTATTTGCAAGAGTAAAGGGATACTATTAACTAGTCTTTCAGATTCTTCTCTGATAACGACGTCGGGGAGGTTTCTGCTCCTTCTCCCTTGGTTTTCAAGATCTGAAAACACTCTCTCCCACCCTCCTATTCAACGATAGACTAAGAAGTGACTGAGGATGACAAACAACCCAGGCTAGAAGATAGACTTTTGGGGAGGAACCAAAATATTAAAAAGCACAGGGAGCTCTAGGGGCTGACAGATAAACAATGTAGTGAGGCGCGTACAGGTCTAACAATCAAAGACAGAAGATAAAAGCTTGAAGATGAGTTGAATGTGTCAGAGAATCCAGTTTTGAACATCCATCACTGTGGACTCTGTATGTATTGGAATATGACATTTGAATGTGAAAGATTACTTAGACATTCTTTGGGACTCCTTTTATGCATTAAACCAAAAGGAATATTGTTTTATGATGGGTTTGACCACGCTTGTCTTGTATAATAAGGGAGAGTAGATCTAGACGGATACATTCATTTAGAAAGAAAAAGTTCATTAAAAACCTGCCATACACATGCACAGCAGGTATATATATGTATATTACACACACACACACACACACACACACGAATCTGTATCAGCACCAGGAATATACAATTAGTACAAGAAGATAGAGATAACTTATACAGTGGTGAAATGAACATTTCATGATAACAAAGAGGGGATAAGACAGAAGAGAGAAAACGCCTAGAGAAGGGCAATTAGAAAGTAATACATGGACCCTTCCTTTTAGGAGCTAGGAAACTGGGAAGACTTTAAATAAAGGACTCAAGCAATAAAAAATCAAATAAGAACTTTTTATAAATGTGTGTTTAAAATCTAGGAAAAAAACAGAAGCCCATGTACTAGAACCAAGAAGCCAAGGCTAAATCAGTACTGACAGTAACACTGACTTGATTTTTAGTTCCCTAGACATAGTTCTGTATTTCCTAAAATATCTTCCCTGATAAAATGGGACAGATCTCAGAACTTAGAGACGATGACTGTACCATATGCAGGGTGACTGAAGTTATAGAAACAGTTACTAAGTAGTTCATTATGCAAATATTCCCTGGTAGCTCAGACAGTAAAGCGTCTGTCTACAATGTGGGAGACCAGGGTTCAATCCCTGGTTTGGGAAGATCCCCTGGAGAAGGAAATGGCAATCCACTCCAGGACTATTGCCTGGAAAATCCCACGGACAGAGGAGCCTGGTAGGGTACAGTCCATGGGGTTGCAAAGAGTCGAACACGACTGAGCGACTTCATTTGCACTTTCATTCATTTGAGTTCCTTTTTGATGCCTTGTATCTGAGCTGTCAACCATTTTAAAATATTATCTCTGGTGATCACAAGAGTGAACCTGCTCAAACTCTTCATCAAATGTCTATTTTCCTTAGAACATCACTTCCACAGCATTTCAATGTAATTAACACAAACGGCAGAAAATATGTTTACATTCCCTTTGTTGGTTCTGATGGCCCAGTCCAAAGAGACTCTGCTTAATCATGAGAATTTTGTATTCCAGTAATTATTTATCCATATTCGGATTATTTGTGTTGTTATTAAAATGTTTACCACGGAACATTTTAGAAACATATATTATAAGAAAATGAACACTATTTATCAAGCAGCTTTGGGTTCTAAACTTTGCCATATGTCATCGAAAAAACAGACTTAATTTGCAGAGCTCAGTTTTAGAACAAAAGAAAATTATATTTTGATCTTAGGGAAACTGGTGCAATGGTTAAATCTGGATAAAATTACTTCGTGATATTTCCCCTCTCCCTTTCCCCCACCTCATGATATGAATGTCCTGAATATTCTTTGGAAATTCATGTCATGTATAGTTGTACTGGACATTCGTTTAAACAAACTCCTTCTCAAGAGGCTTTTGAACCTATCCTGATAATAAGAAAATACATTTTGTTAGAGTCACTCTAAAAATTTAAAGCACAGCTTCCAGTGAAACAAACAAAAGAAAATTATCTTACAATCATGAAGGACACATGGTTCTATCGAGACAAATTCTTGAAGGAACACTGTGAGAAAAAGGAAAGTGCCATGCTCTTTTTGTCAATTACTAATTTACAGAATCCGCTCCCTTGTATGCCAGAGTGTTGCAGAGAGAATACAGTGAGATACCACTGTAATCTCATTGAATTTTGCCTTCAGCCTCTAAACATACCATAATGTTTGACTTTCACTGGAGGAGGAAATGGCAACCCACTCCAGTATTCTTGCCCTGTAAATCCCATGGGTAGAGGAGCCTGGCTGACTACAACAGTTGGTTAAAACCAAGAAATGGGAACCATTTTGACAGATGCTGCACTTCCTTGTCACAAATGCTGAATGGAACGTTTTCGTAAGATAATCTTACCTCTTGAAAAATTTGCTCTTCACTTCCTTGATTCTTCCCGTTGGAGAATGAGATAACAATAGATCGTAAGTTATTCCTCAAGTGGAAGTTTTGAAAAGTTATTAAAATGTTATGCATGTAGCCATACTCTCATCTGGCTTCCTGGTGACTCAGCGGTAAAGAATCCACCTGCCAATTCAGGAGACTCAGGTTGGATCCCTGGGTCAGGAAGATTTCCTGGAGGAGGAAATGGCAACCCACTCCAGTATTCCTGCCCTGGAAATCCCATGGATAGAGGAGCCTGGCAGACTACAACAGTCCTTGGTGTTGGTGCAAGAATTGGACCCAATTGAGTGACTAAACACCACCAATGCTCTCATCAGCTTGATTTCACTTATGAAACGATTAACCTCTGGGCAAAGGTTCATGCAGTTAGTGTGACAGACTCCTTTAATAGTATAAGCATTTTATCGTGAGTCCTGATGATGAAGGAAATTAGGATATATAACCCATAATACGATACACTTCTCAGTTTGTCACAGCTGTTTCCTACTGCTGTTTGCTCTGGAAATTAAGAAGACCCTTTTGTCAACGATTCAGAAGAACTAGAGGTTAAAATTAAAATTTTTATCGATATACCTCAGGTCTCGGGTAGATGCGTGGTGCTCATTTGCTCGGCTGTATGGGACTGTTTGCGACACCCTGGACTGCGGCCTGTCAGGCTCTCCAGCCCATGGGATTCTCCAGGCAAGAGTGGGCTGCCGTTCCCTTCTCCAGGCGATCTTCCCAACCCAGGGATCAAACCAGTGTCTCTTACATCTCCTATATTGGCAGGCGGGGTCTTTACCACTGCGCCACCTGGGAAGCCCCTCAGGTGGATACTGGCTTCAATTAAGAGATTTACAAGTTCATTCATTTAAGAGATTTGTAAATTCTCAGTTCAAAATGGCGACCTTAGAGGACCCTGAATACACCTGCTCCCACAAACACATCAAGTCTACAGCTACACATGGAAAAACGTCCTCTGAAAAAACAACTAAAAATTGCCTGAGCCACTCCTCGAATCCAGGGGAAGGAGAGAAGGTCCCCACGGAAGCAGGTGAGAGAGGCTCCGTCACAATCTCACCGCACGCCCCACCGGTCCCACCTTCCCCACCCCCGGGTGTAGACCCATGACTGCCCACTGGGAAGCGAAGGAAAGGGTCTGAACCCCACCGCATGCACTCCCACTTTTTAAAGTGGCATCCGCGAGACCCCAAAATATCTAGCGCAGAAAACAAACTGGGCTCGGTCCACAAGCCCCATGAGGCTACAGTGGCGCCCGCGCGCCCAGGAGCTCACCAGCCCCAAAGCCCAGGGCAAAGCGCCAATCCAGGGTGTCCGGACTCGGTGTGGGAGAGCCTCATTTGGCTGTTTGGGTGGCAGGCATCGGATAGGACAGGCATTCGGGGACCTGCGCTCGGCGGCAGCCATCTTCGCTGTCCCTGCACCGCTTCCAGGGGCCAGGATCCCCAGATGGACGCTTTTATATGCGTCTGGCTGCCCCCATCCCTACCGGCTGCCCGGGGGCCACTCCTTTCTCTACTGGTCCTGGTGGCCAGCAGAGCGTGCAAGCCTGGGTCCCTAGTCGCTGTTTAGTTGCTTCAGTCGTGTCCAGCTCCTTGTGATCCCATGGACTGTAGCCCGCCAGGCTCGTCCATGGAATTCCCTAGGCAGGAATACTGGAGTGGGTTGCCAGCTTCTCCTCCAGGGGATCTTCCCCACCCAGGGATCCAACCCTCATTGTCTGCATTGCAGGCTGTTTACCGCTGAGCCCCTGGGTCCCATGGGAGTGTAGCAATTTGCAAGGTGGTTCTTGGCAGGTTACCACCTGAGGCAGTGCATGGAGGGTAGTCTGAGGCACCCTCTAGTATTTCTGCCAGGGCATCCATTTGCTGGTCCTGGAGCTTTGGCCTGAGGTGCAGGCACACCTATAGAGCCCTTTAGATATGGATGTGCTCTTGGAAACCATAGGCTAGGGCACAGGATCTTTGCACCCTCCCTCTGCCTCACTACAGCTTGCAGGAATCTCCCAGACAGGAGCATCTATGCTAGTTTGAAGCCCCAGGTGTGGGGATTGCTACCCAGGGGACTCCTTGAAGTGGTGGCCAGCGAGGTATAGGTTTGCAGTCCCATAGGACTATGTACTTGTATGTTTATCTTTTTTAAATTGAAGTATAGTTGATTTACAATGTTGATTTACAATTATTGCTATACAGCAAAGCAACTCAGTTATATAAATATATATATATATACATGCATTTTAAAATATTCTTTTCCATTATGGTTTATCACGGGATAATGAACACAGCTCCTTGTGCTATACAGTAGGACCTGTTGTTTATGCATTATATACACATATAAAAGCTTATGTCCACTAGCTGCATTCATCCCTCCCCCAGCCCCTTCCCTTGGCAACCACCAGTGTGTTCTCTATGTCCATGATTGTGTTTCTGTTTCAAAGATGGGTTCATCTGTGTTGTATTTAGATTTCATATGTAAGTGAAATCACATAGTATTTGTCCTTCTGACTTAGTATAATAATCTCTAGTTGCATCCGTGTTGCAGCAAATAGCATTTTTTTTATGGCTGAGTACCAGTCCATCCTAAAGGAGATCAGTCCTGACTATTCACTGGAAGAACTGATGTTGAAGCTGAAACTCCAATACTTTGGCCACCTGATGCGAAGAGCTGACTCGTTTGAAAAGACCCTGATGCTGGGAAAGATTGAAGGTGGGAGGAAAAGGGGACAACAGAGGATGAGATTGGTTGGATGGCATCATGGACGCGATGGGCATGAATCTGAGTAGGCTCTGGGAGTTGGTGATGGACAGGAAAGCCTGGTGTGCTGCAGTCCATGGGGTCACAAAGAGTCAGACACAACTGAGCGACTGAATTGAACTGAGTATTTCACTGTATATATGTACCATATCGTCTTTATCCATTCTTCTGTTGATGAACATTTAGATTGTTTCTGTCTTGGCTACTGTGAATAGTGCTGCTATGAATATAGAGGTACATATATCTTTTTCAAATTACAGTCTTGTCCAGATATGTGCCCTGGAGTGGTATTGCTGGATCATATGGTAATTCTATTTTTAGTTTCCTGAGGAACCTCCATACTGTTTTCCACAGTGGCTGCACCAACGTACATTCCCAACAGTAAATGTAGGAAGGTTCCCTTTTCTCCACATCCTCTCCAACATTTGTTATTTGTAGACTTTTTGATAAGAGCCATCTAACTGGTGTGAGGTGGTATCTCATACTTTCGATTTGCATTTCTCTAATAATTAGCAATGTTGAGCATCTTTTCATATTCCTATCGGCTACCTATATACCTTCATACTTTAAAAGCTACTGCCTGAAGATCTGCCTTCTTAATCACGTACCACAATACATAACATTGGGAAACTCTAAATAAGAAAAATAATCTCCCTCAATATCATCAGCAGTCATTGACTTTCATTTATGCCATCCTCCAGTCTCTGTCCAGTTCAGTTTCAGAATCAGTATTGATTTTATCTTCTTCTATGGTGTTTTTAAAATGCAGTAGTTGCTTAACAGCAACAAAAGCACTGTCTTAAGGAGCTATGCATAAGCTCTGCCAAACACAGTGTTAGTTACTAATGTGAATATCATGAGTAAACTTCCTAATATCATCGGTTGCCCTCTTTGTGTTACTTGTGCTCTCCTATAATAGTTTGACTTTGTAATCGCTGCTTGTCAAAATAGAAATTTTATATTCATCACTTCAATTCTTGCTTACTAAACTTCACAGATAAAGTCAGTGGTTCCCCATGACATATTATTAAGAACAATTAACTTGCCATCTTATTTAAAAGGACAAAGTTCTCATTTCAAAAGCCCTGCATGTGTTTACCATAATCATATAGAAATCTAAAACTGCTTTTTAATCTTTTGAAGTTCCTCCTCTAACTTTGTCAAGTATAGTATTAATAAATCTCTACAATAATTAATTTTAAGCAAATTTGCTTACTTTTTAAACAAGTTTGGAATGTTTTATTTATGTAAGCATTTTTGTAAATATAAAAAGACATTAGACATCTTTGAGAGTAATATTTATTAAAACGGACATAATAAATTCTCTGGTGCATGAACTTTGTATTAATACTTGTATAAGTGTATACCATCACCCCTTTCATTACCATAAGGTTTAATGATTATGGTCTTTGGGTAACATTAAAGATTTCTTTTAAGTAAGCAGTAGCTTTTTGAGAACATTTAACTTTTTTACTTGGAGGCAGTGTGAGAAATTGATGACTCTGGTCATTTCCATTGGATTGATTCTAATGTGTATCCTTCCTTAAAGTAAATGAGTTAACCTTACTTTGTGGTCTTGACTATTTGAATTACACGATCCACATTGTAGCACATAAAGAAACTCAAAATAAGAAAAATAATCTTCCCTACTCTCACCAGCAATCTTTGACTTTGTCTTTTACACCACACTCCAGTCCTTGTCCATCATATTCATTTTTAAGTAGTTGTAGAATTGTGAACTTCCCAGTCTCTATGGCAGGAATATAGAGAACTTATTTTTCATCAGACTTCTTTGCATCATTCTGCCCAAAGTTCCTGAGTACATCTTTTAATTACCTCTTTTTTCTAACCTTGTTTTTACTTAAAGAAATCTATTCCCATTAAGGGAGTTTACCCCACCACAGTGTTCACACTGTGTACCATTCATCTTTCCATCTAGTGGTGTCTCATTTTTCCTGGTCCTGCATCTGATGTCCTGTTTAGATTTTTACCAAGTTCACTCTAATTCTATGTGATCCTTTAAAATCATATGGTAGAAGAAAATATCCCCTCAAAATTGCTCTGACAAGATATAAATTCAAGAGCTGGTCACCAAAAACCTTTTTTTTTGGCATCATAACTCTTCCTGAAGAATGGAAAACTCAACTGGATGGGACAGAAAATGAAATATTAGTAAGTACTATTCTAACTGCTTTTCATGTATTTTAACTTTTCAATATTCATAACCCAATCATGTAAATATTGTTGATTCCATTTTGCAAATAAGGAGACCAAGGCAGAGAAAGGTTAGATAATTTTCCCAATGAAAGAAATCTGGCTCCAGAGACTATGGGTTTAATCACTGCATATATTGCCTCTTGAAATGATTAACACGGTCACCTTGTCCTTGATTTCTAACAAATGCATCCCCAGGGCTTAGTTATATTTTGAGAATAGCTAAATATACATAAGCAACAGTCACCTTAGAATTTTCTAAAACTCTTGAGCTAAAAAATATGATCAAAGATTACATCTTCAACAGTCTAGATTTTAAAAAGAATTTCAGGAAATAGCAAGGGGGTAATTGAAGTATATAGTAGTATTTTTCATTGACTTGTAGTCCTATAACATGGTATAGCAGATAAGGAATTAAACTAAAAGTCAGAAGACCCAGCTCTGGGCTTAGCAATAAGTCACTTTCTAAGTTAGTGTCTTCATCTGATTTAAATTAAAAAAAATTGAGTGAAAGTGTATGTTTTGCCCATCTTACTGACTTGTTCTAAAGATGAACGAGACAATGTGTTGGGAGGACTCTAAAGTGTATAATGCTACCCCATGAGAGATAGTATCAAATTGGTTAAGAGGAGGCACTAGTGTCTTTTTCATAGACGTCCTAGCTATATGATCTTGGCCGTGTTCCTTTACCTGTATTTCCTCAACTTTAAAAAGTTATAAAAAGGTTTTATACTAGAATTGACTTCCTAGGATTTTTGTCACCCTTTATAACACATGTATAATTTGAATTTCTTCAGATGCAGGTCCTAGGACAAGGATTCAAGTGCAAGTAATTTATTGGATGATAGGGAGGTTAGACAAAGAGGGCAAGGATACAATAAAAGGTGCATTAGCAGATAAATCACCACCCCAGGTTACTGGAACTTAATCTTGCTAAGGAATTCTGAGTCTAAGGAATGGCATAGACAGTATAACATATGTGTTCATTTTGCTTCATTAAAATAAGTTATATTTACTCATCTTCTAGTTTAATTGATCCTCTCATTTCTCACGTCCAGTTCCCAGACCCATCAAATAAATGTTCATTTTTTTATATTATGCTTTTCACTTCTAGAATATCCACCTGTTTCTCTCTTACAGTTTCCATTTCACTGCTGTAATTCTCCAACTGTTCCCATCTCTTCTCTACCTGTCCTGGTTATTACTTCTGCATAATAAAGTCCACACTTAGCAGCTGAAAATAATCATTTTGGTTTGCTCATGATTTTATGCTAATTCAGGAAAGGCTCCGCTTTTGTTGTCTCACATGTGGCTCTAGAAAGATATCACTTGGCACTGCAGTTATATGAAAGTTCGACTGGACTGGATATCAAGATGGCAACCCATAGCAGACAGTTGATGATGGATGTTACCTGTGAGCTCAGTTAGGGCAACTGACCTGAATTCCTACATGTGCCCACTCCAGGATGACAATCTGACAGTAACCAAACTCTTTATGCGGCATTTGGCTTCTGCCAGAGGAAGCATCACAAAAGGAGTGGAGAGAAACTGCAAGATTTTTATTTTGTTTTCTTTTTCTGACATAGCCTCAGTAGTTACATAGGGTCACTTCTACCTTACTGAGTTCTAACTATATGTTTGAAGCAGATAAAAACCTGTCCACATTCAAGGGGAGATGAAATGGAGTTAGTTCTCAATGAAGAGTGTCAAAGAATTTGGGGATGGTATTTTAAAACCATTGCACCACCCCTATCTCTAAAACTTCATCCTAGGTATTTTAAAGGCCTTTTCAGCTAAGTCCAATATCTGTGTTATGGAGGCATCTGCTTTAACTGACTCTTTCTTCTCTTGACTATGGGTGACATTGTCTTGCCTCTTCATGTATCCTGCAAATTCTAACTAAATGTCATATACTATGTCTAAAATGAACAGGAGGGACTAATATAGGGAAAATTACTCTAGGAAATGACACACTCCTCGGAGAAACCACTAGGTTAGCTGCTGAGTGAATACAATCCATGATTATGTAATCTGTATTGGCTTTTTTTATTGGATCGAATTCACCACTGGCTCACGTTTTGATGGGCAGATCAGATCTCTCCTGAGCTTAGGAAGATGCTGAAGGTTTCTCTCTACTTTATAGCACACTGCCAGCACTACATATTGCTGGGAAGACTTCTTTGCTTTCTAACTTTCTGCCTTTCTTCCCTAGACCCAGTTTTCCATTGACTTATGCTTGATGAAGTTTGCATCCACCTCTCAGCTCTCCTGCTCTGCCCTCAGCCTCCAGCCACCTGGTTCCTGGCACTTGATGAGGGCTCAGTATACCTCTGGGATATACCCCTCAGCTTTCTTTCCCTGTGCCTCACATTTCACACGCTGGTGCTGTGCATATAATGAAAGGCCAAAGGGAAAGATTTTATGACTGTGTGTGGACTTGCTTTGTCACTGGGATGTTCAGAAATCTAAGCACTCATTGCCATCTACACATAGGCATTAAAAGTACATTAAAAATTTGGCTCCCATCTATTGGAAGCTTCTCCCACCATGGCCCCAGGGATAACAGCAAGGCAGAGGCATCTGCTCTCCTAAAAAGGGCTAATTTCTTTTTAGAATTTAACTCATTGGAATTGCCTTACATTTTCATCCCTCTGAAAAGTTTCTGAAAGACTATGATTTTATAGTAGCTTATATGACATTTACTTCTTATTAGATCTCTTTCAATGAAACTGAAACATCAGAAACTGATTTTGAGTGGGAAAATTTTCCCTGCTGTATATAGCGTGACCCTGTTCTTCAATGTCAAGGGTCCGCAATGTGATTCTTCTATGAGGGTTCACTAGAAACTCCACACATTATATAACTTGACAACATATCCCTGGCACAAGGCTATAAATGTCTATGTTTGTTCAAGCCAAGTAAACGTGCAATGCTTCCAATCCTTCTTCTTGATTGGGATTGAAAGAAACACTCTTGTCAGGTCAATAGTCATATAAAATATGTACCGTGTACTGACATCTTCTAATAAATAGATAATAACTGGTATGATGGCTGAACTTGGGGTTATTACTTTGTTAAGTTTTTGGAAGTGTACCACTATTCACCATGGTCCATCTTGGTTTTTAGGGGCAATATCTGCAATTTTTTTGAAAGTGGCACTAATCCCTGCCAGCCTACCTTGGATGCTTCTGATTTATGACCTTGCATGAAGGGATGCAGTTAAAGGGGCTTTCACATGGCCTTTCCCACTCTAATGGATTTTATTCCAAAGGTCAAGGAATCAACAGGAGAGTTGCTTTAGTTGCTAGATATATCCATCCTATTAAGCACATATATTTTCAATAAATAACTACAGGTTGATCCATAGACCCATTGAGCCCACTTTAAGACAGACTCAGGCCATGGCTCTATTTTATACCTGGTCTCAGTTTATACACTTCACTCAACCAAGAGAGTCCTCACAACATTGATGCATATCAGAAGCAGCCTCTGAGACAAGACGAATTAGTCACCTATTGCTATGCAACAAAATATTAGCAGTTTAAAACAACAGGCATTTATTATCTTCTCTAATTTCTGAGAGTCAAGAATCCAGAAGCATTTTAGCTGCGTGATTCTAGGTTAGGACCTCGCATGAAATTGCAATAAGATATTGCTGATACTGGAGTCATCTGAAGCCTTGACCAGAGCTGGGGATCTTCTGTTTAATAGCTGATTCACACTGTTGTTGTCAGGAGGTCCCAATTCCCTGACACATAGACCTCTTTGGAGAAGTATTTAAGAGTTCACATAAAGTGGCAGCTAGCTTCTTCCAGAACAAGCCATCCAAGAGTGTCAGCAAGCAGTAATCCATGATGTCTTTTATCCCTACTCACAAAACATCATTTCTACCATATGCTATTGTTTAGAAACAAGTCACTAAGTCCACATAGATTGTCAGAATTTGGCTACATCTTAAGAGAAGAAAGAGTGTTTGAGGGTTGTGGGCATATTTTAAAACAACTCCAGGAGGATTTGAGTGCAAAGAGTTTGCTTGAAAGATAATACTAGGAAACACCAGAAGGAGAGAAGAAAGTGAGACTAAAACAGAGAAGGAAAAAATCCAATGAAGGATTCACTATCAAATAAATCACCACTCTAGGCAACTGAAGTATAACACCACTGGGAAACTTGGAAAAACACGTTTCAGAGTTTCCCTACCCAAAGTGTAAGAAGAGCAGAGCAAATATGCAATAACTCCCATTAGTCATCGATTGACATGTATCAGTTACATTCACAGTTCATTGGCCAACTTTAAGAGAACCAGGATGCAAAGAAGCACAACTGTGGCATTTTCCAAGAAGAATAAAATCATTCACCTGAAACAGAGGGTAACTGGATATCTACGAAGCCAGCTGGTGATGACCACAGCTCTTAAGAATCAAAACTTAACACTGAGAAAAGCAGAGCCTAGAGTTTTTGCCTTAATGAGATACTGGAAAGATAATAACAACAAATGAGGACCCTAAGGGACTGAGGGATAGGAGATGACAAAATATAAACTTTGAGGTCACAGAGCCTGCAGGGAAGACATCAGGCAAGGGGGTTTCCCTGTCTCTCTGTCACCTTTACCAGTGAGTCAGAGAAGGCTGATCCAACACCTAGAGATTGATTATTGTCATCCTAGGACTCACTACACTTTTTCTATCTGATTAGCCAGCCACATTATCTATTCATACCACTGACCGATAGGGCCCTTAATCCATAGCTGCCTTCACATTGCCTACAAAAGAAGCAAGGCCCTAAGCTCTGAGGAGGCCTCTTGTCTATAACCAAAGGTGCATCCTTGATAGCTACAGAGGCAGTGACATTATATAAAGAAATGAGGCTTTCCCAGTCATTGTACTTAGAAAGGACCAGATAGGGATGAAAACCATCTCTGTTATTCGCAACCTTTCTCCTAATCACTGGTTAATGACATTCTCCATTTCCCACACCATGCTAGGTATCTGAAAATGTATTATATCAAAGAAATAAATGTATCAAGCTTTTAAGAATCCCATTCATTTCCATCACTACTGGTTGAGTATCTTTAAATGAAGATCTAGACTTACTGTGATCATTAGACATTTTGTTAACACTTTCCATGATATTGACGTTGCTAATCCCAGCGCCTTATTTAATTCAAATGAAAGAAATTTTGTCTTAGTCACCTTTTTGAAATTGTTATCTCAAAGGGAAGGTTATCTCTCTTTTCCCCACACATGATTTTGTGCGTTTTTAAAGAATTCCTTAGTTTGTCAATCACTTCAAATTTCACATAGCAGTTTTCAACCAAAAAAATATAGGAGGAATAAATGGTTTAAAAACCACTTATCAGCAGTGTTGCCAAATTACACCAACATAGTGAGCATTGGGTTTTCATGGGACAAGATGGATATTACTAGTTTTCACATTACCATAGACATAACCATCAAAATACACTGAAAGAGAGCATGTTTCTCTAAAATGGGAAAGTGGGAATATTAGCCAGAGATCTGGCAGGTCCAAGGCAGATTTTTTCTGTAACCAAAAAAGAGGTAAATCTTTGAAACAAAGCAGTGGGGTCCAGCAGAAAACAGATGATTTTTAACTTACTACTTCTTGACTTACCTCAGAGTTTTTAGGTTTTGTCCGCCTACAAGTAGAAGCAGGGATTGCCTGGTTGCTCAGAAAGTAAAGCGTCTGCCCACAATGAGGGAGAACCAGGTTCAGTCCCCGGGTTGGGAAGATCCCCTGGAGAAGGAAATGGCACCCCACTCCAATACTCTTGCCTAGAAAATTCCATGGATGGAGGAGCTTGGTGGGCTACAGTCCATGGTGTCGCCAAGAGTCGGACACGACTGAGCGACTTCACTTCACTTCAAAAGTAGAAACAGAGTCCGGATCAGTCCCACCTCTCCCTTGGTGATTCTTCACACTATTTTATTTCACTTCTCAGTGTTATTAATCGTATTTAGGAATGGTAATTCTGTGTTCTAGTTTATGACAAATAGTATAGACAGAGGAGGTAAAGAGAGTGTGAAGATGTGATATTAACTTTGCTTAATATGGACTTTGCTTTCGTATGTCGTTAAATTTCTATTATTTATGTTATACTGATAGGCTATCTCTTTTCTCTGTTTCCTGAAAATCTTTTATTATTTGATGATGTGTTTCTAAAGCCCCTGTTGAAAGTATTGTAAATATTCCTTGTATGGGTTAGCTGATTTTTCAAGAAGTTTGCAGTGAGAATGAGAGCAGAGAAATGGGAGATACTGAAAATATATCATAAAGGACACAGCCTGGGCTCTGCCAATCCGAATGGATGTTCCAACTAATAAGAACCCTGGCCACAATTAGTGCATCAGTGTCTGTACCAACTATCTCATTATGCAATTTGAAAATGCGGGTCAACAGGATAAATTGTTAGAATGTAAGAATAATGATGAAGACGTGTGTACTTTTTTAACATCTCAACAAAGCTGATACCATGTAGGATTGTAAAGTATAGTAAGAAATACTGTAATCCTCATTCTGTGACTATAAAGGAAAAAGAAAACAGTGAAAGAACCTTGGGATAATAAGACACCTGACTGATTTGAATGTAGAAAAATGTCTTATAATTGCTACCATGAAATAATGGTCACCATTTCTAGTTCTCTAAATTTGTTGTAAGATTTTGCTTGGTATGCAATGCATAAGCCAGTGAATTCATGTCCCATGTCAGTAATCATTTCTCCATCAGATAACAGGATTTACATAAAGATGAGTTGCCTATGAAAACTGATTTTAGTTTATTGCTAGCAATAGATAATTCAGTGAAGTCTCCAGCTATGCAGAGGGACCACCCACGATGAAAAGGACTCATTTATGTCCCCCGAACTGTGTACAGAATGCTCAGTAATTCAAAGAAACTATCCAAATTTCAAAATGGAAAAAAACAGGGTGACCAAGGAGGAATAAGATCCACTTTAAAGTTATTTCAGAAGAGTAAATGCCCTACGCTTCCCAGTACTCAAAACGAATCTATAACATTTTTAAGTTTTACTTTGGATGAAAACAGGTCATGAGATTGCAAAGAAAAAATGAACAAGAAATGAAAACGATCACTCAGTGAACCCTGGGCCATTTAAATTCTTGTTTGAGAAAGTAAAAATTTTTCATTCAACCTTTCATCACTCCCAATTAGTCTCTAGATGCCTCAATGAGAAGAGAATGAACTTTGTCCAAAAGATCATTTCTCTCTGTGAGATCCTAGACAACCAATGCCATACTCTATAGGTCTGCAGGAGACAGAATGCGCATTGTGAGAAAATGCATTTCATTTTCTTTCCTACTTGTTAACTTTGATAGCACTCTTTATGGTATCAAACTCTCTACAAACAGGAAACCAACATTTATAACTCTCTTGCCACTTAGGTGTATGTCTATCCAATTAGGATGACCATCTTCTTGAGTTGAATCATTGAACTTTCATAAAGCAAAACATTTATAGAATCATCATAAATCACTGTTTTGTTTTTAAAGACTGTTTTTCACCATAACTCAGTAAAAGATACGTTTTTCACACAACCCACTAAACATATTCATATGCTTATGCATATTGAAACAAAACCCTTATTAGCTAATTAGAATTAGCTAATATTCTCTGTGGTAGCTGGGAAACTCTTATGCTACTATATTTTATGTTTTAATTTTAATTGCCTGTCACTGCCTATTAAACTTACTAAATTGATCTTGTGTGTGCTAAGTCGCTTCAGTTGTGTCTGACTCCTTGTGACCACGTGGACTATAGCCTGCCAGGCTCTTCTGTCCGTGGGATTCTCCAGGCAAGGACACTGAAATGGGTTGCCATGCCCTCCTCCAGGGGATCTTCCCGACCCAGGGGTCAAGTCCACGTCTCATGTCTGCTGCACTGGCAGGCGGGTTTGTACCACTGGCACCACGTGGGAAGCCCCCCATCTATGGCTTGTGTTCTTCAGTTGGAAAATAATGCTGTAAAGATCTTAAGATCCTGTCTTGACCTTTGTTTCAAATGAGAAGAAATCCTAAAAAGGGGTTCTTTCCTAGAAATGAGTTCTCTAGACAAAAACTCTCTTTTTTCTAAGGTAATCTACCAAGTCCAGTGAGTAGGAATCTGTTTCAGGCACAAGGCCATGTCTAATGAAATGCCTTTAAATTATTTCTAAAGCTTGATGGTAAAAGCCCAGAACCTCACAGCATTGAAGGAACACAATAATACTGCTCTTAAATTCACCATGCAGTTCCCCTTCATTGCTTCCAGAGATGAAACTATGCATTTAAATGTAGAAGGACCAAAGGAGGCCAAATGCCTAGAATACGGCCTTGAGGAAGAACAAGGGCCATCTTACAGGCTGTGGGATGCCGCTGTCCTGACACTGTGACATCATTATCAGCATCGCGCTATCAATGTCAGTGTTAAACAGGATGTTACTGTAAGTAGCTAAGGGAAGTCAAAGCCACACTAAATGATCATGTGTTTCTTTAAGTCTACCCAGACATACTTAGTACGATCTTTATGTTATGCCAAAAAGACATATTTGTAATTTAGAGCATTTTCCGGGGGTCCAAAATTGGTTAGCATTTTCTTTCACTTGAATTTGCCTTTGCTTTTTCTAACATTCCGCCATACCCTTATGTCACAAGTTCCCAGGGATGCTTTCTCTGTTTTAACCATATGTAAAGAACATATATATATATATAGTCTTTTAAATTACAAATTAAAGTTTTATGCCCCCTAAAGCCCTTTAAGAGGAAAAAACATGCACAGCAGACAACATTTTTCTTCTCCTCCTAAAGAAAAGGCAACAAAACAGCATGACTAGAAGATTTTTCCTCGTTTGAAATACTTTTTCTAAGAAAAACATTGTTTTTAAGGTCAGCAAAGGATTTAGAAACATGGCTTACTCAGTGTGGTCCATTATCTGGCATTATGCATTATCTGACTATGGATTATATGCTCCTGAAAAGGGAGTAAAGGGATCACTTTTTAGAACCACATTATCTTATTCAGGCTTTTGAAGTATTCATGCATATTGAAGAGAGAGCTTTGGATTCCCAAAGGTTTAATGCACCCATATTAAATAAAGAAGAGAAGCTTTTCTTCCTAGTAGGCTTAATGTGGAGAGAGAAAAAGATCATGAGACAAGAAAATTCAATAACACAAGCTACAATGAATTTAACAGGAACATGTCCAATCATTCCAAACAAATACATTCTGATACACCTTAAAATTCTAACCAGCTGAAAACAGACACGTGAACACCAGAATCGTCTGGCTCCACAAAATCTTATGTTTATGTTCTCTTTGGCATAAAATGGGAAAATAAAGAAAACGCATTTACACAGATGAAGTATAAATGTGCCCTCATCTCTCAATAAGATACAGAAACACACTAGATAATTTTGATGTTTGTTTAAGTCTTTCAGTAGACTACTTCAGTGAGAAATATAGCTTATTTACAATTAAAATGTTTATATAGAATGGGATATAATTCTGTCAAGTCAACTCAAAGCACATTTTAAATAATTACTTATTTAACAAGTAACTTGATAAATATCATTACAAATATCAATATATAAGAGGATATAAGATAAATATTATATCCTCTTATATTCAAATTTTTATTGTGCATTTGAATGAAAGCTACTTGTTATTATAATAACATAAAAATCTTTTAGAAGGATAAGTTCAGTTCAGTTGCTCAGTCATGTCCAACTCTTTGCGACCCCATGACTGCAGAACGCCAGGCCTCCCTGTCCATCACCAACTCCCAGAGCGTACTCAAACTCATGTCCATTGCGTCAGTGATGCCATCCAACCATCTTATCCTCTGTCGTCCCCTTCTCCTGCCTTCAATCTTTCCCAGCATCAGAGTCTTTTCCAATGAGTCTTCACATCAGGTAGCCAAAGTATTGGAGTTTCAGCTTCAGCATCACTCCTTCCAATGAACACCCAGGACTGATCTCCTTTAGGATGGATGAGTTGGATCTCCTTGAAATCCAAGGGACTCACAAGAGTCTTCTCCAACACCACAGCTCAAAAGCATCAATTCTTCAGACCTCAGCTTTCTTCAGAGTCCAACTCTCATATCCATACAAAGTGAAGTGAAGTCTCTCAGTCGTGTCCGACTCTTTGCGACCCCATGGACTGTAGTCTGTAGACCATAACCAGGATCCTCCGTCCATGGGATTTTCCAGGCAAGAACACTGGAGTGGGTTGCCATTTCCGTCTCCAGGACATCTTCCTGACCCAGGAATGGAACCCGGGTCTCCCGCATTGTAGGCTGATGCTTTTACCATCTGAGCCACCAGGGAAGTGCTCACATATCCATACATGCTGCTAAGTCGCTTCAGTCGCGTCCGACTCTGTGCGACTCCATAGACGGCAGCCCACCAGGCTCCTCTGTCCCTGGGATTCTCCAGGCAAGAATACTGGAGTGGGTTGTCATGTCCTTCTCCAATGCATGAAAGTGAAGAGTGAAAGTGAAGTTGCTCAGTCGTGTCTGACTCTTAGCCACCCCATGGACTGCAGCCTACCAGGCTCCTCCGCCCATGGGATTTTCCAGGCAAGAGTACTGGAGTGGGGTGCCATTGCCTTCTCCGCATCCATACATGACTACTGGAAAAACCAGAGCTTTAACTAGACGTTTTTCTCTTTGTTGGTTTTCTTTTTAGCATAAGATAAGCAATCTCTTGTTAAAGACAGCA
Source organism: Capra hircus (assembly GCF_001704415.2). Lineage (NCBI taxonomy): Eukaryota > Metazoa > Chordata > Mammalia > Artiodactyla > Bovidae > Capra > Capra hircus. The sequence goes on from NC_030811.1 coordinate 109,700,605, forward strand.
TTAGCAATTGTAATATTGCTGAGGTTAAATCTTCTCAGTAGTAATATTGAGAGTCTTAGAGTTAACTGGATATTGAAAACAAATTTAATTACTTTAGTCTTAAAAGAGACCCTACATCATTTCTCACAGAGACATTGCAAGTCATGTGTGACTTAGTTCCAAATACTATAGGTCTATATTATTAATCTTTGAATGCCAGGCCAAAACTTAGAATTAAAAACCTCCCAACTGCAAACCTTTAGCTTTAATCATTAGCAAATATGTATGATATAAGCTTGATAGAATATCTGAGTTTGATACTTCTTGTTAAAACAGTTTTTCAATTATATAAGTTTTCTCAGTTTCTTAGACTGCGTAGAATATACTGCTAATTAGCATCATGAAAAGGCATCCACTGAGTGGACAGCAAACATTAATATATGTGTGCCATTTGCCACAAAGGACTCATGGTTGAGGAGCTCTGTTCATAGTTCCCTGTGGCCTCTAAGAAGACCTATTTGAAATTTAGGCAAGACCAAGTCAGTAGGTATTAAAGTAAAATCTAAAATTTGCTTTCGGTTTGCCTTTCTTTGGTGCAGTGCAACTGATTGGAAAATTCTGGGACGATGACAGGAAATGAGCAAAATTACAGCTCATAGCCTGCTTTGGCTAAAAGCTACTTGGGCCCACTGGATTAGAACAAAAGGACTCCTTCACACAGCCCAACCTAGAATTCTTGCATTTTGAGACAAAACTCCAGTTAATATAAAATATTGCATCACCTACTTTGTCTCTTCTCTGCATGGGTTCCTTTTAGGAGCAGAAAGAGCTCTACGGGTATTTGTTTGGCATTCCATTCAAGCATTATGCCTCTGACGTAATTTCAGTAAGTTTCTGTAAATTTCCAGCAAGTACATGCCTAGGAATGGACATTTGGAGAATCAAGTACAACGTGGACAGATTCCTGGATCGAAAGTCACATTTTCCTGTTAAACCTCAAAATGAAAGTGTCCTGGGATCCAGAATAGGTATGTGTATGCTTAGTCTCTCAGTTGTGTCTGACTCTTTGCGACCCCATGAACCGTAGGCTCCTCTGTCTGTGGAATTTTTAACAGGAAAGAACACTGAAGTGAGTTGCCATTTCCTTTTCCAAGGGATCTTGCCAACCCAGGGATCAAACCTGTATCTTGTGTGTCTCCTGCATTGGCAGGTGGATTCTTTACCACTGAGCCACCAGAGAAGCCCCAGGCAAATACAGAGAACTTTTTCTTAAAGACCAAAGGCGAAGCTGCTGTCCTTGCAGCCTGAACCCCACAGGAAGTCAGCAGAGCTCTTACTTAACCCTCAGTGGGTACCATAGGCTGGTATTTGTTTCTAGGGTCAAGGAAGCACCGATCTAAACCAGGGACACAGACATTGGTTGGTGTTGGTAGTTTTGCTGATCTCACTTATTTTGCTTTGGTTTTTCCTCTTTATTGATTTTTTTATTCTTAATCAGCACTGAGAACTTTCATTTTTCTACATGGGAAGTCAGGTTGTGTCCCAGTTAGAAAAAAGGCATAGTCGAAAAATATTATGTTGAATAAAACATTTCATTCTTCATTGAAAAACATTTATTGAGCACCTAGTATATGCTAAAGTAGTGGAGTTCACAACGCAAGAGAGTTGAGATGAGCTCAGGAAATGATCAGATCCAAGCTCAGCATATGAGGAGCCAGGTCACAGCATGAGGCCTGCAGAGTACAGATTGCTTCTGATTTGGCCCCAAGAAAGCAGTCTCCTAAAGGAAGCATCTGGAAGAACAGCTTTCTGCAGCAGAGTCTTGACCAGCTCCTTCAGGCTTCCAGAAAGATTGTAGGGAAGGGCAGACAATAGAACAATTAACCTCTTCCTATGAGACTTCTCTTAAAGGTCTGGAAGATTTGAGTGACAGCCTAGAAAAGCTGAAACCCGGAAACTCTCTCTGTATAATATTTTTTCTATTCTTCTCCTGTCTGCTTTATTCCCTCAAATTATGCTAACGCTCTTTCTTTACTCTCAATTTCAGACTGGACCTAGAGTTTAATATGCACTGATTTGGGGAAATTGCTTCACTTTTGAATCACTGTTATATAAGAGAATCAGTGTTTAGAGGGTACGTTACTGCCTTTACATATAGGAGTTTTGTTGGATTCTGGGAATATGTATAATTAAATCACATGGGTGTCCTGGGTTATTGATATTCTGGAATCTCAAAAAAAAAAAAAAGAATATATGAGAAGCTTGTCATATTATTTAACAAGTGCTACACAACAGACAACCCCCAGAGAAATGTATCTGCTCACAACTCCGTGGGGGTGACAAATTAAGCAGGCCCTGTGGGATGGCTAGCTTCTGTTCCATGTGGGGGCAGCTGGGCTCACTCCTGTGTTCTCCGCCAGTTGCAGGGGCTTCAGAGTCTGCCTGCTCCCGATGGCCTCACTCACAAGGTTAGCAGTGGTTTGGGCTTTCAGCAGAGGTGCTTTAATTTTCCCATGTGACCTCTTCATATAGTTAATCCAGACTTCTAACCCAGTGGCCAGATTTCAAGATGTCATGGCCCAATGTACAAATGCTCATCAAGCCTCTGCTTACAGCACATCTGTTGATGTTTAATGGGGCAGAATAAGTCATGAGGACAACCCCAGAGCCAATACGGGAAAGAACACACAAGCGCACGTATGATTAGAGACATGACTCGTCGGGGGCCATTAGTATAACTATGTGCCAGTTACGGCTTCCCCATTGGCTTAGCGCTAAAAAACCCGCCTGCCAATGCAGGAGACTCGGGTTCCATCCCTGGGTCAGGAAGATCCCCTGAAGAAGGAAATGGCAACCCACTCCAGTATTCTTGCCTGGGAAATCCCATGGACAGGGGAGCCTGGCGGGCTATAGTCCAGGGGGTCACAAAGAGTTGGACATGACCGAGCAACTAAATAAGGACAAATTCCACAGTTCTGGTGAAGATAAGCCCTCTTTAGTGGTAATCAAGTATCCATGTTAGTTCTGTGCCAAGTGATACGGGCTAAACACAGTCACACGCACTCATTCACATTTACTTGAGTGAGATTCTTCTGCTGCTGCTGCTGCTGCGTCGCTTCAGGCGTGTCCAACTCTGTGCGACCCCACAGACGGCAGCCCACTAGTCTCCCCCGTCCCTGGGATTCTCCAGGCAAGAACACTGGAGTGGGCTGCCATTTCCTTCTCCAAGGCATGAAAGTGAAAAGTGAAAGTGAAGTCACTCAGTCGTGCCTGACTCTTAGCGACCCCATGGACTGCAGCCTACCAGGCTCCTCCACCCATGGGATTTTCCAGGCAAGAGTACTGGGGGGCTGCCATTGCCTTCTCCGGAGATTCTTTTAGGTAAGGCCAAATAGAATAAGAAGAAATCTTAAAGAAGAAATCTCAAATCTTTGAATTATTGGGGGGTAAAAAGTTCTCCTTAGCTGAGAGAAGGAAGTTCTTTTGTCCTTTTCTATGGAAATAGGAATTATCTTGATAATTAAAGGATTTTGATTGCATTCTTTGACTTATAGTATCCATTTCACAATGTTTAATACTGTCTGGTGAGTGCGACTAGACAGCAAGAAGACTTATTCAAAGTAGAAAATAGAAGAGATGGTAAATTCTTGACTTGCTATGGCCTAAGGGTTAACTTAATATTTTATCTTGATCAACTGCAGAAACTTTCTGGAGGGATTATAAAAGATTTGAGGGTGTGGTGGTTTTGAAATATGTCCACAAATTCTTTGATAGCCCTTCCTTCAAGTGATAGTTTTATTTTCTTTCTCGAGTTTGGACTCAATGTAGTGACTCACTTGTGACAAGCAGTGTGTGGCAGAAATGATGATTTGTGACAGACAAGATTAAGACGTAAAATATATTTTGACTTTCTCTTCGATCTCTCCTCTTGAATCACACGTTCTGCAGGAAGCAGCAGCCAAGTCAAAAAGACACTCAGGAAACTATAAAAAGGTCTCTGTGTGAGAGACTATAGCATCCAGCTGACAGTTATGTGAGCGACCCTCCTGGAGGCAGACTCCCCAAGCTCACGCATGCCTTCAGATGACTCCAGCATCCTCTGATATCTTGAGTGCAACGCTATGAGAAACTCTGAACCCAAACTCCCCAGCTTAGCCATTCCCAGATTCCTGTCTCTGAGAAACTGTATGAGGTAATCAATGTTTGTTGTTTTAAGATGCTAAATTTGGAGATACTTTGATGGCTCAGATGGTAAAGAGTCTGCCTGCATTTGGGAGACCTGGGTTCAATCCCTGGGTCAGGAAGATCCCCTGGAGGAGGAAATGGCAAGTAGTCTTGCCTGGAGAATTCCATGGACAGAGGAGCCTGGCGGGCTACAGTCCATGGGTCGCAAAGAGTCAGGACACGACTGAGCGACTAACACTTTGTTATACAACAATAGAGTTCAGAGGAGCTGAACCACCTCTATCTTTAATCCTAGAGGCACAAAATAGTGCACTGAACGTGCTCAGGAGAATTTGGTTTTCCCAGGTGGTCCAGTGGTTGGGACTCCAGGCTTCCCATGCAGTGCAGGGTGAGGGTGTGATCCCTGGTTGGGGAACTAAGATCCCACATGCTGTGTGATGTAGCAAAAAAATTTTTTACCTTAAAAAAATTGAAAATAACCCCAGTGATGCATGTGAATCACAATAAACTGTGGAAAATTCTGAAAGAGATGGGAATACCAGACCACCTGACCTGCCTCTTGAGAAACCTATATGCAGGTCAGGAAGCAACAGTTAGAACTGGACATGGAACAACAGGCTGGTTCCAAATAAGAAAAGGAGTATGTCAAGGCTGTATATTGTCACCCCGCTTATTTAACTTATATGCAGAGTACATCATGAGAATCACTGGGCTGGAAGAAGCACAAGCTGGAATCAAGATTGCTGGAAGAAATATCAATAACCTCAGATATGCAGATGACAACACCCTTATGGCAGAAAGTTAAGAGGAACTAAAAAGCTTCTTGATGCAAGTGAAAGAGGAGAGTGAAAAAGTTGGCTTAAAGCTCAACATTCAGGAAACAAAGATCATGGCATCCAGTCCCATCACTTCATGGGAAATAGATGGGGAAATAGTGGAAACAGTGCCTGAATTTATTTTTCTGGGCTCAAAAATCACTGCAGGTGGTGATTGCAGCCATGAAATTAAAAGACGCTTACTCCTTGGAAGGAAAGTTATGACCAACCTAGATAGCATATTGAAAAGCAGAGACATTACTTTGCCAACAAAGGTCCGTCTAGTCAAGGCTATGGTTTTTCCAGTGAACATGTATGGATGTGAGAGTTGGACTGTGAAGAAAGCTGAGCGCCAAAAAATTAACGCTTTTGAACTGTGGTGTTGGAGAAGACTCTTGAGAGTCCCTTGGACTGCAAGGAGATCCAACCAATCCATCCTAAAAGAGATTAGTCCTGGGTGTTCATTGGAAGGACTGATGTTGAAGCTGAAACTCCAGTACTTTGGCCACCTTATGCAAAGAGCTGACTCATTTGAAAAGACCCTGATGCTGGGAAAGATTGAGGGCAGGAGAAGGGGACGACAGAGGATGAGATGGTTGGAGGGCAACACTGACTCGATGGACATGGGTTTGGGTAAACTCTGGGCGTTGGTGGTGGACAGGGAGGCCTGGCGTGCTGCGGTTCACGGGGTCACAAAGAGTCTGACACGACTAAGCGACTGAACTGAACTGATGCATGTAGAACTTGCTGATGATTACTGACCTCTTTCCCACAAAGAGAGATAGCCTCCCCCTTAACTCATCATAGACTTGACCTTTAACTCCATAGAATTAACATGAGAATGAACGCAAAGGCAACAATTTTGTCTTCTGGGGAAAGAAACAAAAACTTCTGTTCAACACCTCTCCTCCTTACTTCATCTCAAGGAGGAATCTGAATCTAATGAAAAATACTCTACCACCAAAACAGAGCATGTACTGCTGAATTTCGGAGGGAGAAACCACTAGTGAACAGATCTGTCGTGGACAGGTAAGGCCAGGTGCAGACAGTCCCCATGAAGTCTACAGGGCGGTAAGCCCAGGGTTACTATCACAGAGTAGGGCCACACACCTTTCACTCTTTCTTTCGACTTTCTTGTCTTTTGTCCACAAGTCTGAGAGAAGCTCAGAACTTGTTTGCCTTCAAACAAAACAAAAGCACAAAAACAAAACCACACACAATGGAGGAAGGAGGTGAGGAACAAATTAAAGAGAGTAACATTGAAATATATATTACCATATGTAAAACAGATAGCTAGTGGGAAGCTGCTTGTATAGCACAGGGAACTCAACACCTCAACCCTGGTGTTCTACGATGACCTAGAGGGCTGGGATGGAGCGGGCCAGCGAGGCTCAAAAGGGAGACTTATGGCTGATTCATGTTGTTGTTTGGCAGAAACCAATGCAACATTGTAAAGCAATTATCCTCCAATTAAAAATAAATTTAAAATTTTTTTAAAGTTTAAAAATAACACACACCAAAAAAATGCTAGCTATCTCTTCATAAAGCCCGACTTATCTATTTCTACTTTACCTGGATTTCAGAGCAAAAGCCCCAGACAAGAATAAAATAGCTCTTTGACTTCTTTGCTTTTCTGTGCATATATATACATATGTATATATATATATATATATATATATATATATATATATATATATATATATATATATATGCTACCCTGGTAGCTTAGCTGGTAAAGAATCCGGCTGCAATGCAGGAGACCCCAGTTCGATTCCTGAGTCAGGAAGTTTCCCTGGCAAACGGATAGGATACCCACTCCAGTATTCTTGGGCTTCCCTGGTGGCTCAGATGGTAAAGAATCCACCTACAATGTGGGAGACCTGGGTTTGATTCCTGCGTTGGGAAGATTCCCTGGAGGAGGCCATGGCAACCCACTCCAATAGTCTTGCCTGGAGAATCCCCATGGAAAGCAGAGCCTGGCAGGCTACCGTTCATGGGGTCACAAAGAGTCAGATATGACTGAAAGACTAAGCAAGAGGCTTTCAGAAAAGGAGGCAGAAGCAGGATTTCAATGTAGGTTCTAAGTGACCACTGTTTGTTTGTTGTTCTTGTTGTTGTACTATACAATTATTTAGTGAAATGCAGGAATCATTTGCTTGACTTAAGTGGTGAATCAAGTTAAGAAATGGACTCAAAGTCATTAGCCTGGACTATCTGTCAAGTTGTCGGTCGAGCTAATGCTCTGTAAAATGTGAGAAAATGCACAATATTCCAAACAGGAATCTGGCACCATAAGATCGGGCAAAATTTCATAGTGTCGAGCTCAAAATAAGGCACATGGGAAATAGCAATTTCATGTCCTTTGTCCTGATTTTGTAGTTTCTTACCCAGCTCCCATACTTGAAGAGGCAGTTTTGCCTCGGTATGAACTGTGGAACTGGATCGCAGCTGATAAGCTGTGAAATAATTTAACCACTTGGAAAAAAAAGAATTTTAAAAAGGCCCAAAAGTTATCACTGTCATGACAGGTTAACAAAGTCTTCTGTTTGCTGTGAAAAGAACTTTAAAAAGCAAAATTCTGGGCAGTCTAAATAACTGACTATGTATATTGAAAGTGTGCATGGAGCGTCTGGTAAATGCCAAATTCATTAAGTAATTATCTCATTTAATTTTCATTTAATATGCCTGTGAGGGCAACACTATTATCATTCCTATCTTACAGATAAGGAGAAGAAGGCTTAAAGAATTTAAATGTGTTGGTCACGGTCACCAATAGAGGGTCAGGAGGCAAATCTAGACAGGCTGACCCCAGAATATTCATTCCTAAACAGCTCACTCCAGTGTCTCTAATAGGAAAGAACCCTGAAAATACTGAAGTACTATTAAATACCACCAGCAAATTCTGCTAAAAGATTATGAGCTTTCACTCCTAGAGATATTTAAGATCTGATTATTTCAAAGGAGAGAAATGGAGAATTTTATTATGTCTTTCCTTGGCTACCAGCTTGGTAATATTATAATCTTAAAGTCTATCTGTGTGTCTGTCTGTCTTCCTCCCTCTTATTCTCACCTTATGGGTTTTGGAAATGTCAGTTCTTTCTCTCTGATTCAAAGCTGTGTATCTAGGAGATATTCTCTGTGTAGCTCAAAACTGTCGCCTTCTTCCACATTCAAAACACAGCCTCAGGTCAAAAGCACAATGCCCTGACCAACAGCTCTCAACATCCTGGAGAAAATCTGTATGCTGCACCCATCATTGTTGCCCAGTGAAGCCTTGTAAAATGCTTTCCTTTTACCTGCGTCACTGAACAGATGGTTTTGCTGTCCACTTCAACTGTTCTGGTGTGAAATCCACAAAGACAGCATTATGCCAAGCCCTCAGCTTTGAACAGGAATATCAGCGACATCTACTGTTTGACTCTCTGTATTAATTCCCCCTGACTTCAGAACTCTGGCATGGAGCCTAAGGGAGCTAGCCAGACAATCTGAGCATCACTTCACCATGATGAAACAGAAGTGTCACGAATGAAATATCATGAAGATAGTTCTCCCCCAGGCTTTGTGATAATCAAGGAGAGTGGAACAAGGCTGGCTGTCAGCCCCCAGAATAGGTATTGCTTTCTCTCTACCAGGCTCTTGGTTCCTCATGAAAATATTCCCTGGCAGGTCCACTGAGCAATCCTCAGAACATACCCAGATGCACACGAATCGGCAAGAAACAGAGATAGCTTTTTATTCCAGCATTCTGGATGCAATGTCAGAAGCCCATCACCAGTCCACTGCAGGACAGCCCATATATTATAACCTACTCAAATGTCCATTTTTTTTTAATGTATGCTCTAGCTTGGATTAAATAGGATGTGCAAACATTGTTAACTGTTTTGTTTATGATTAAACTAAAAGCTGAACAAGTCTAGCAATTCTAAGTTACAATCTGTATATTTAGGAAACCTTCCAATTTCATCGCAGTATTAAAATAGTATGGAGAGTATAATATTATCCATATATTTATCAATCAAAGCATAAATACCATGCCAATTGAGGACATGTCTAATCATACAGGGAGCACTGAGAACATCTTCATGAGATCTTGGTTCAGAAAGAAGCCACTAGAACAACCCTTCCTTGTTATGCAAATAAAAAGTAGTAATTAGGCATATATTTACAGGGCAAGTTTGTGCAGAAAGGATGTAAAGTGACATTTTTTTAAAATCAATTCAGGGTTTTTTGTCTGACAGTTCTAGTAGGCAAAGCTCATCAGTGGAAAGAATAGACAATAAGCAGAAAAAAACCTGACACCTTTTGAGAAAGACCTTGAGAACCCAACCTCTGCTTTCTATGACTATAAATTAAGGAAACCTGGCAGAATAAACTGGGTTGCCCTCGCTTAGGTTCACTGGCAGAAATGAACTCTAAAGGCCCCCAGGAGAAATGAAACAAGTGGGAAAGGGCAGTTTGTCCTGTTGACATGGAACCTCAGGGTTCATCAGCAATGGCTGAGAATTGGAACTGGAAGCCCTTGGGGACCCAACAAGCATATGTGAAGTAGAGGATGTGAAGATGGGAGTTCTTTCATGCAAAAGCCATTTATAAGGAGCCACTCTGTTACTAGTCTTTTTACAAGACATTGTACCTGCTCTGAAGATTATCACAGTGATGATTGGAATGGGGGAATATCAGACACTAGCAGTTTCTTGTGGTATTTTGGTTAGTTCTCTCAACAACTCAGTAAGATTGACGTATTCCTCATTATTTCCCAGATGAGGAAATCTAGGCAAAGAGAAATTAATCTGTAATCATAGGAGCAAACGACGAAGCTGAGATTTGGACTTTGACCTGCATGATGCTAAATCTCATACTTTTTCAGAGTGTGAGGTCTTAGAGATGTGGTGTTTTCTGGAGATCACAAATTCTCAAGATGTATTCAGATGAATACAAACCAAAGTGAGTTGATAACTTTGGAACTGAAGCTACCAGAAACTGATGAAAGTAGATGATGAGACTTCAGAGGATAAAGGGAGACAGTATCATACAAGTCAGCTTAGGTGGGTCAAGTATTGATTACTGAAAACATAAGGGCAGGGTCTGTGTGAGAGCAAGTGGGGTACGCAATTAGAATGAATTAATAGATAAAGGTAGACAGGTTTGGCAGAGGATTTTATAAGTGGACAGTGCAGTTTGAAGAGGAATTATTTTTTTCTTGATGGTAGAATAAAAACTTCCTAAAGATTTAAGATGCTTTCTCCTTTGAAGGAAAGTTATGACCAACCTAGATAGCATATTGAAAAGCAGAGACATTACTTTGCCAACAAAGATCCGTCTAGTCAAGGCTATGGTTTTTCCAGTAGTCATGTATGAATGTGAGAGTTGGACTGTGAAGAAGGCTGAGTGCCAAAGAATTGATGCTTTTGAACTGTGGTGTTGGAGAAGACTTTTGAGAGTCTCTTGGACTGCAAAGAGATCCAACCAGTCTATTCTAAACGAGACCAGTCCTGGGTGTTCTTTGGAAGGACTGATGCTAAAGCTGAAACTCCAATACTTTGGCTACCTCATGCGAAGAGTGGACTCATTGGAAAAGACTCTGATGCTGGGAGGGATTGGGGGCAGGAGGAGAAGGGGACGACAGAGGATGAGATGGCTGGATGGCATCAACGACTCAATGGACATGAGTTTGAGTGAACTCCAGGAGTTGGTGATGGACAGGGAGGCCTGGCGTGCTGCAATTCATGGGGTCACAAAGAATCAAACATGACTGAGCAACTGAACTGAACTGAAAGATTTAAGGATTTATTGCCATATTACATTTAATCAATGTCTTTTTATGAATTAAATAACCTTATAGATTTTACTGCACTGATTTTATACCATGGGAAATAAGAATCTATATTCTTTTGTAAATTAAAATCTCAAAGCACTAAGTTAGAGAACAAGATACTTTAAATTCCCATCGCTGTCTTGGATATTAACTTAGTAAGTTTCTTATATTCTATATTAAAATAACAGTATATTAATATAACAGAATACACAATGGTATACTATGACAGGGCTGTTAATTTCCTTTCCCAAGACCCAGTCTCTGCATTCACCTTTAGTAATAGAACTCAATTATATAGTTATATATATTACATATATATATAGTTTTTTATCTTCCAGTTTTACTAAGATATAATTGACATACTTCATTCATAAGTTTAAGGTGTACAGCATAATGATTATACATCAAGATATGACTACAGAATCCAGCTGCATTTGGGCAACCAAGTTACTATTCAAGAGACTATATTTTGTGTAATTTTTTATGAAAACGGACAGCTCAAGTCCATAAAATGAAAGTAGAGAATGTGTGAGCCTTCTTAGAAAGTAGAGATTGTCTCTGCCTCCTAAGTATGGCAGAGCAGCAAAATAGAGGGAGACTGGATCCTTGACAATCACTGGAGTCATCACAGGGCCAGCAGCTGGCTCCCTGTATGCTCCTCTAGTGGCAGTCCACTCCAGCCCTCTTGCCTGGAGAATCCCATGGACAGAGGAGCCTGATAGGCTACAGTCCACGTGGTTGCAAAGAGTCAGACACGACTGAGCAACTTCACTCATTCATTCTCCTTGTGTAAGCTTCTATTACTTTAGGTTTTCTCATTTTATTTGGCCAGCTCTGATCCTGACCAATATAGAACTAATTAGATTAAATCATCATTGACTTGAGCTGTTGTTAAATGCTAGATAATCTTCAATTAAAATTGTAGTAAATGATAGACAATTTGAGTAATTTAAAATTTATAAATAGAGCTTGTAACTGAGTTTGATCCAAGAGTAGCACATATAATAATGATTTGAAAGCTGATCTGAAAAGGATGAGTCAAAGTTAGGTAATAATAGATAAAAATTGTCCTGAATTTCTTTCACATTTTAGGTACTTCCCACACAGAACACAAGCAATAAAGACAACAGAATGTTTGGACTATTTCCTACTAATTAATGTTCTTACGATTAAGAAAAAATGTTCAAATGCAGCAGAAATGCACGAATTCATTTTAATGTCCAGTATTCGTTTATGTATCTATTCTTTTTTGTCAAATTATTGAAGAAAATGTGTTCTGTCTAAAGGTAATATGATTCTTGAATATAATTCTTAGGATAACTTAGTATCCATTAAATTAATAATAAAATAAATAGAAAATTATGGAAGAGTCATGAATATCCTTGCTTAAATTTTGCCCCCAAATTTTGCTTCGGTTAGGCTGTGATTTTCTGTTTTATCGTCTATGTGGGGTTCTTCAGGTAATTTCAGACAGAGGGAAGATCTCAGATACCCTGATCACAGGGTAGGGTACTCCCAGAAGAAAGGAGCAAGGGTCGCGGGAAAGGCCATAATGCTAAGTGGGGTGCCCTGCATACTTAAAAATATGTGTGTTAATTGGAAGAATGAAAAAATAATAATTACTTAGAGAATGTAGATAACCAAGCCCCATCTCATGTCAGTGAATGAAGAAGGAAGCTCCAAATAGTAACCTCCTTGGCTCCAAAAAGGAACAAATCCATTTAAACTGTCCCTCTAAACAGAAAGTGTCATTGGCTTCCTCACTTTATCTTGCTTTATGCTCTATTATGGAGTGATTTCTCTAACCCCACCATCTCAATCCTCACTTGTTTATAGATGAATCCCAAAGGTCTCTCTCCAGGTCCCATTCCTGTCCTGTATTCTAGGTCTGAATAATTTATTATCACTTGGATACCGAAAAGATCTCTGCAACCCAAAGACATTAAAAATGAAAAATAAATATTTTCTCCTACTCTTCTCCCAGCTCATGCATTCTCTACCATGGTTACGTCATCATCTTTCCTGTCCATTTCTATCTACTCTCTCTTACCCCTCACGGACTTACTTCTGCAAGATTCCTTTTCTTTATCCCCTCCTTTCAATTGTCTCTGCTAATGATCAAAATCAGCCAGCATCACCCCCATCTCTGACGAAAGCACCGGACATTCTTCTAATCAGTCTACATCCCTCCTGCCCCTTTCCCCTTCCACTGAAGACAAGTGATTCCCTAACACCTAGATCTGACGAGACTTCACCTCTCCTTAGAAGCCTTCAGTGACAGTCTGTCCCTAACCACCTTTATATTTTCACTTCCCGTCATTTATTTCCCATGACCTTTACTCCAGCAACATGAAGCAATTCACATTTCTTCAAACGAGATACCCACTGGAGCCAGGCGTGTACGGCTTGCCTGCTGCTCTTTGCCCTGCATGAGGCACTCTCCTTATGCCCCCGCCGTGTGGTTCCCATTACCTGTCTGTGTGTGTCTTTTTCACGCTTCTCTGTCGGGATGAATTGTTCTCCTTTGTACTCTAAAAGCATTTAGTACACACCCCTATTCAAACACTTATATTTTTATGGCACTTAATTTTTTACTTTCCTTTCCACCTCTAGACTGTGTGTTCTTTGAAAGAAGACACCATATTTTACCCATTTTTATATCCGTAATATAGGACCTTACCTTGTACGTGGCAGGTGCTCGATTCTTCCGAGTTGATACAAAATGTACATATTGTCACATTAACTCAAAGGTTTTTGTTTTATACACTTTTCTTTCTCTCTGAAAATTACCCATCACTTTAGTTTGTTTTTTTTTTTTTCTCAAAAGGTAATGACTTGAAATAACGAGGGAACCAAACCTGGGAGACACTTGTACTGCTATTACATGTACACAGCACATTTTAAGTGCATCTAGTGCTTAGTAACCACCCTAATTATTTATTAAAATTTAACTCTCTTTTCCAGTTAATTAAATTTGAATTTGGTAGAGCTATCCAATTTTGGCAGATAAGCAGCTTTTTTATGAGTGTGTATGTATGTTAAAAGCTGACTGGATACAACATTTGCAGCAGCAGTTTAAATTTCTCTACCTACTTAAACACATGGCAGTATTGCCTCTTTAGCACAGGAAGGCTCTCCCAAAGAAACAAGGAGACTTAGTCTATTGCCTCTGAAGGGGCAAATCTTAAATAATTTACAGACTCGTTATTTTTTGCTTTAATATCCACATACCTATAGATTAAAAGTACCCCTCTTTTAAAAAACAAAAACATAAATATTAAAAGAGTCTATAGCGTGATGTTTGGTCTTCCTAAATAATTTATCCTACTATGAGTAAGTGATCTGGATGTTATGCCAACTAAGAAATGCAGAACCCTTATTACTTCAAACACCCTCATCTCAGAATGTATCAATACCAAGACAAGACGTTCATTTTCTAGGAGACATTTGTCTTCCCCTCTGTTTCGGGATGCAAGTACTATTTTTGGAGGACACAAGCAGAGGCAGACACGTCTTTATAGATGATGTACAGAGTCTCTGGAACGGCTGATATGATTCTGGAGCTTTGGTCACAAAAATGCCACACTCCAACAGGCATCAGCCTACTCAAGGCATCACTCTTGAAAGGGGACATTCAGATTGGATTGGCACCAAAATTTGATTATAATATATATATTTTCTAATGGGGGAGAGGCTGTAATTTTTTAAAACCTTATTTAAGTATTTAATGATAGAATATTTTAAACATACCAAAAAAAAATTAATTTAACAGCCTTCCATATACCTACCACCTAGATTTGACAGGTGTTAAAATTCTTGGGCAAACTCCAAGAGATGGTGAGAAATGGGGAAGCCTGGCGTGCTGCTCCGTGGGGTTGCAAAGAATCAGACAAGACTTGGCGACTGAACAGCAACAATATTTTACCACAAATTTACTTTTTTTTTTTTTAAGAAATAAAACTATACTGATAAATCCCAAGTCCCACTCCCCATCCTTTCTCCCTCTCTCTCATTAAGCGATAATACACTAAATAGTAGCATATCTTATTTATGGATGTACCTAAATAATAAAAATGTAAAAGACTTCTTTTAACTAAAGACAATAACAACAAAAAAAGAATGGGTTCATTCAGAATTTGTGAAGCTATACTCTAGAGTCTAGAATGGAACTTGGCAAAATCTTTAGGTAAAAGGCAAGATAGTAAATATTTTAGGTCTCTGTTTCACCTACTCAATTCTGTTTTTGCAGTGTGCAAGCGGCCACAGAAAATACCCAAATGAATGAGCATGACTGTGCTCCCATATAACTTTATTGACAAAAACAGAGGGCAAGCTGGATTTGGCCCATGGGCTTTTGAATTGCATTAAGCAGTTAGCTGAAATACAATTAGCTACAGAGTGATTTATTAATAATATTCACTACAGTTCTTGTAATAACTTCTCTAAAAGAAATCAAAACTGTCCCCAGGATCCATTCTCCCCTTCTTTTATAATGATACCATTTTTAGCATATGGTGGACTAGAATAGCTGATGGATTTTCCCGTATGATTTTTCCAGACTCATCTGTTGTTTGTGGCCATATGACTAAGTTGTGCCCAATGAGCTGTAAGTACAAGGTCACATGGCAGCTTCTGTGAACTTTCCTTAAAAGAAAGTTGGCACACGCCTTTTGGTGCTTTTTTCTTTTACTTCCTGGATCCTGCTGCTGGAAATGTGATTGCAGTCATTGGGATTCTGTTTTAGCGCATGAGGACATGGAAGAGCAATGAGTCCAAACAAACCCAGATCTCTGGTGACTTGGCAGAAGGAGATCTTATTGCCCATCTCAACAAACTTTAATAATATTAATCCAGAGTTATGTGGGATTCTTGTGCATGCGTTATAAGTCACTTCAGTTGTGTCTGACTCTGTGCCACCCTATGGACTATAGCCCAGCGGGTTCCTCTGTCCATGGGATTCTCCAGGCAAGAATACTGGAGTGGGTTGCCATGGCCCCCTCCAAGGGATCTTCCTGAGCCAGGGATCGAACCCATGTCTCTTATGTCTCCTGCATTGGCAAGTGGGGATTCTTGCAGCCACACCTAATTCCTAGTGATACAGCTTTCAGGCCTACTCGGTAGGCACTAGGCAGAACCTTCAGATCCACCTAACATCAATATTCTTGTCTAACAGAATGTCCTCTCCTTATCCAAACTCTGCATGGCTCGCCTCTGTTCATCATGGAAACCGCTAGGGGAGTTCATGTTTACTTATATTAGGAAGTTAAACAAGGAGGCTTCCCTGGCTAAGGGAAGGAGGCTTCTACCTAGTGGTTAAGACTCTGGGTTCCAGTGCAGGGGGTGTGGGTTCAGTCCCTAGTCAGGGAGGTAAGATCCCAGGTGCCTAGTTGTAAAAAAAAAAAAAAGAAAGAAAGAAACATAAACAGAAGCAATATTGTAACAAATTCAATAAAGACTTTTACAAAATGGTCCACATCAAAAAGAAAAATCAAAAAAAAAAAAAAAGGAAGGTATACAAAATGATACAAAATGTAAAGAACATGAATCTCCTCTCTACAACTCTGGAAGGCATAGACCTAAAGTGGTAGCAGAGCCTTTCTTTTACCGCCCTAATTCTGATTAATATAATACCTATAGCAGATTCATGCAAATGCTAAAAATTTCAACGTGCTTTGTTCTAAACGTTTTGTGCCTATTACCCTGGAGAACAGACTCTCTTAGCTACACTGACAAGTGTTTCTACACGGGAGCCACTATAATCGTGGTTGATGTTATTCGTGCTTCCATAGTAGAGACTGGAAGAACATTGATTCTAGACTGGGAAAAACCTGGAAACAGTTATCTCAGTGCATGAAAACCAGGTCATCCACACTTTGAACTTATCATACTCTCTCCTAGCTATAACACCCTGGGTTTGAAATAGTTTATTTCACCTCTGTTTTCTTTTTTAATGTTTTCTTTTAATTGTGGTAAAAGTCACATAATATAAAGCATGCTATTTCAACCATGTTTAACTGCACAATTCAGTGGCACTAAGTACATTCACATTGTGCAGCTCCTGCCATCATCCATCTCCCGAATTTTTCACCTTCCTAAACTGAAACTCTATCCCCATTAAACATTAAGTCTCTATTCCTTCTCCCTAGTCCCCCACCCACCTTCCAGGGCCACTGGCATCTACCAGTGTACTTTCTGACTCTAAGAATTTGACTCTTCTAGGTATCTCATATAAGTAGAATCAAACAGTATTTGTCTGTACCTAATGTAAATTGGAATGCATTTTTAAGGTTAACTTAATATATGTCCTATAAATATATGCACTACTGTGTATAAAATAGATAATTAATGAGAACCTATGGTATATCACAGGAAAAATAAAAAGTCACATCAGTTTATAACCCACTTCTCCTCATCAGATCCTAAATAAAGACTGGAGGAGGTAAGTTGCAAGAGAATTACAATCTCAATTTAAATGCAACTGAAAATAAGAGAAAGATAAGCACATACAACTAATATTTCTAACGTGGAAAAACTACGGGGGGAAAGGATCCAGAACGTTAATGTTGCTTATCTCTGACTGGTGAAGTTACAGGTGGTTTATTTCTTCCTTTTTATTTTCTAAATATTCTCCAACAAACATTTATTACTTTTGAAAATGGAAAAAATGTATATTTCAAGTTCCTGAAAAAACTCGATTTAATAAAGAAAACAAGTAGGAGAATGAAAAACATGAGGAAAATCAACATGGCACAGAAATAAAAGCAAATTACAGACCAACAATTTTCTTTTATCTGCAAGAAAGGAAGGCAACAAAGATGTGGCTACCCAAAGAGCAAATGATTTTCCTTTGGTTTGTTTTAGAGCTCCAATCCAATTAACCTTCCAGTTTCTTATTCTCTGAGCCTTTGAACCTCAGTTTTCTCTTCTATGAAATTGCACCCATCCCTCAGTACAGAAAGTTGATGTGAAAGCACCTGGATTTCCATTTCTAACAAATGAATAATCAGTTCCAGTCATTATAGTAGCAGATTTCAATTAATTCATGAAATGCAACGTGGCCACTGAGCACTCATGTTGAGTGGGAAACAGAGATGAGTGGGAAAGTCTCCCTTGCACCCAAGGATGTCACAACTGAGTTGGGAGGATTAGAAATATACCTGAATTGCTTCCATGCAGTGTTCCTCATCACAGAGGAACAGAGTACAATGGAGTTCAGAGGCAGATTAAGAAAAGTTTTACAGGACAGAGTATTCCAGTGTAAAGATGTAAAGAAACACTCTGGCAAGGGGAGTAAAAACGCGGGATTCTAGAGTCGCCTGTGCCAGTAGCAATGTGGCACAGGACAGGGTTACAAGCCCTAAGTTTCAGATTCATCATTTTTCCAATTAGAAGGATTTTCCCAGATGATCTCTAAGATAACTTCTGCTTTTATAACAAACACTTATATAGTGTTTTATGTGAGAACTGACCTTCATAACTACAGATAAAAACTGTGCATGTGTGATATGGTATAAGGGTATACGTATGTTTAACCCTCATAAACATGAGGATACAAACAGAATGATTATTGTTCCCATTTTTCAGCTGAGGAACAGATAATGAAAGTAAATTGGCCAAATCCTAAAGTCACATAACCGGAATTCAAATCTAGGTAGTCTTGAGGCAGTACTGTTTGAGTGAAGCCTTGAAAGATTTTTAGGTTTATTTTTTTAATAATAAAAAAGAAATGAGTTTCATGGAAACTCACCGTGAACAAAGGCAGAGAAGAGGGAGAAAAAGAGAGATTTAGGGAAGCAGCATGCAGTCCTGGAAAGGGTGGCCTTTGTGTCTAAATGCTAGAGTTGGAATGTTTATTCATTTTGTGACAGTGATAAAATTACATAGATGCTCTAAGGTTTAATTATCTGCAAAATAAGGATAATAATATGTTCCCTATAAGATAATACATGGAAAACGCTAAACACAGTGACAGGCACACAATGGGGCCTAATACATGGGAGCTATTACTACCAATGAATAGCCTAGCTTGGGCAAAGCAGGTCAGGATAAGGTGAGAACCGGACAATAATTGGCTATAAAGGTGCAACTTGGGAAGATTTTGAATGCCTGAACAAGTTTAGATTTTTTAATCGAGTCACACAAAGTTTGCAAGGAGGGAATTTTTGTATGTTGACAGCCGATATTCAACTTGAGTTTCCTAAGCATTCACTTGATGGTAGGAGGGATATGATACTGAGGAGGGTCCTGGGCTAAATAATAAAGATATATGGAAAATAATCTACATCCATTTACAAGGATACTGGCTCTGACTTCCCAGTGTATGGGATTGTTGAATTTTCAGGGTAGAAATATATTACTATATTTTAGAAGTGTCAATTTCTTAAGGGCTAAAAGTATAGAAAGATATTATTAAATAGAAAATACCTGAACTGCCTTTATTCATTTATCATCCAAAGTTCAATGTCCAATCTAGTGACTTCTCACTTTGAGCAAATGAATACGTGACAGAAAGAAAACATAAACTAAATAAAAAGAAGTCTGAATTCAAGCTACTTGGACAGTTTCAAATTAAAAACGAATGTGGGGACTTCCCTGGTGATCCAGTGGTTAAGATCTTGCCTTCCAATGCAGGGGATGCAGGCTTGATCCCTGGTCGAGGGCTTAAGATCCCACTTGCCTCATGGGATCTTTTTTGGCCAAGAAAGCCAAAAAAACATAAAACACTGCTACCAGAAGCAACAGGGTAACAAATTCAATAAAGACTTTGAAAATGGTTCACGTTAAAAAAAGAAAGAATGACTGTGGAGTCAGTCAATTTCACCAAAAACTAATCCATGCATTTACTGAAAATAGATTATATACCTTACACTTTGCTAAAGGCTTCATGTGTTTATCCCTAAAGCATACTCACAGTTAAGTATTTTATTATCACCATTTTTAAGTAAGAAAACTGAGATTCAGAGACATTAATTTGCAAAAGTACGCAGAGATATTAAATGACTTGAACCTGAACTGAAAACCGAGATTTGCTGCTCTTGTATTTAGTGCAGCTGATACCAGCACCTTCACTAACACTTTTGCCCACATCTCGAGCACCATGGCACCATTACAGCGCTGACACTCCCACTATGACCATTATGACTGCCACAACACTTCCTCTACCACTGTTACCACTATCACAGCTATAACCACCACCACCAAATCACCACAAGCACCGACACCATCCCCATCATCCCTGCAACCACCATCACAGTCCCTCACACCGCCACCAGCATTACCACCACTGCCACAACCATCGTGGGCGACGCCAGCACAGTTAACACCACCGCCATCATCATGGCCATCATCACGACCAGCATCACCCCCACCATCACCATCCATCACCATCCAATCATCGCCACCACTGCCACCATCACCAGCATCACCATCTCGGCTCCCACCACCGCTGCCTCCTCAACACCGCTACCCCCCAGTCACCAGCATCAGAAGCCGCATCACCAACACCAACTCCAAACATCTCCACCACCAACACTCCCTTCTGCCTCTAAGGGAGACTAGCTGCTTTAAAACCAAATATCCTCCCAAGGAAAAATGACTGATGTCCATAATATCTCCCAAGAGTAAACCTTCTTTCCCAGCTTCCTCCTACACAAGAGTCATGTCTTCAGCAAAAACACCCCTCTCCCAGAACACTGTCCTCAGTACTTCTGCTACAGAGAGTTGCTAAGATATGTTTAAGATCAAGAAAACCAGAATTAGTTCTACTCTCCATGGTCATACAGTAACGCATTTTATAGCAGAAAGATATTTCTAAGTTTTAAAAGAGTAAAGTTCATCAAATGACGTGCATATTTGAAGGGAATGTTTCTAAAGCTTATTACTTACAGGATAATCCATAAACCAGCATGTGGGCATGGAAACTTGTTAGAAATTCATAATCTCAGGCCCCACCCCATGTGATAAATCAGAATCTGCATTTTAACAAGATCCCCAGGTGATCTGCGCCACCTTAAAATTTGAGAATCACTACCCTAAATTTCATAATTCTGCCCCTCTGCATAAAACAGCGGGTGACTTTGGTCCATTTTTTTAAGAGCTCAACACAGCCTTATTAGAAACATAAAAATACTTATTTTTAAATAATAGTTTAAAAAATAAGTAATAGTATAGAGCTGTTTTGAAGTAGCTAAGAATCTAGCTGGCTGATCACTGAGTGATGAAAATAAAAACTGATATTCTTTCTTAGAGGAAGGCATGCTTCAATACGTAGGAGAAATTTTGAGTTATGGAAAAAAAAGAATATCAGAAAAGGGCTAAAAAACAAAGTAAAATATGAGCAGAAAGAAACAATAACAGAGAGAAAGCATCCTTTAAACAGAACAGGAATAAAGAGGACGTGGAAAAATGCTGCCCCCCTTTGAAGCAGAAAAGACAGGGCCGGTAAATGGTTATGCTAAAATGACAGGTTTAATGAGGTTCTGAAGACGTGATTTTCACTCCCCCGACCAATATATATGTATATAGTAACCAGTTTAGTACTCTGTAGTCAATTCTTACAAAAGATAGCCTCGGTGACGAGGGTAGTTTAAGAAACACCCCAGAGGTGAAGCACCTGATATCTCATGGTCCTTTCTCTCTTTGCATCCTTGTTCTTCCTCATGGTGCCGTCTCTTTATACTAAAAAGTTCCTTTCTCTTTTCAGTTTCCACCTTTCAAACATGTGTGCCCCCTTGTCGTCATCTTCCTCTCTGAGTAACATACTCGATTGAAAACAATTTCGGAAGTATTTATAGATGCCTACCAGGGACCCATTCTCCCATCATTTAAAATCACAGTATTTTAGGATATTGGAGAGACCCACCTGATGCAAAGGAGTCCTGTTTCCCTTATAAACTGTGTCCCTTAGGAACTAATGCCTCTGTTCTCTTTCTCTGTCTCCTCCGGCCAGCCAGGGTAGATGCAAGTGGAACAGCAAATTCCAAATTTTATCAAAATATTTTCATACATTCAAAGTCTCAATTTTAGCAACAGGGTCCACTATTTCTCTATTTTTATTTTGTTTTAAGGATATCTCTTCTCAGTGTTTTATGCTGATTCCATTTTTTTCTATCCTTTAAGTGCCCAGTCATGAAAATTATCATCAAAATAACATTTTTGCTTAAGCTACGAACTGGAAAGAATCTGTTGTAAATGTCTAAACACAACAGCCAAAGAAAAGTTGTCGGGACAACATAGTCTATTGTAACATGATTTCATTTCTGTATGTTTACCATGTAATTTAAAATGTCATCTCTTATTTAATACTTAAAAAAAGGAAAACTCTATTTCTGGGGGCACGTATAGGCTTTGCGTTTGCAACATTCACCCACCCACATCAGAGTCTGTTAGTGCCAGAGTATTAGATTTCAGGGTGATGATAACTAGTAAAAACAAATCTCTTCTCAGACAGAATTAATCCCCTTTTTTCTGAGCTCCCAGGGCAGCGGAACATACTTTTGCTACAGATCTTTGAATTATTATTAATTGTTTAAATGGTCTGACCCCTCTATTAGAGGGTGTCACAGGACTGTATCCTGTGCCTAGAAGGCAAAAATCTAGTCTAATTCAGATGGCTAGGTGTTCAGTTTGGAGTTGGCTGAAACATTATTTTGGGGAAAAAAAATTCTGTCATTTAAAAATATGTGAATCTGTACAGAATTGCGTATTAAGATATTCTTACAAATATATTTTATATATATATATTTATTTAAAATATATATCTATATCTGTGCTGAACAGTTACTGAATTAAGGCCAGTCAAATATATATTAAGCCAGTCAAATGCATATATAAGCCAGTCTAACATATTAGACTGCCTATGTTAGAACCCAGGCTCCATGGTCAAACCGTTAAATATCAGTATCTGCATCTCTCTACAGTGAGAATAATAATCACACACGCTTCCCAGAGTTAAAATGATAAGGCACTGAGAGCTTAGCATACAGTAGGTGATTGGTGCTCATTAAAGCAAACTCAATACAGCTATTGATTTTTCATCACAAAATATAAAACCAAGAATCATAGATATTAAAGGTAAACTTTGCCTTAGTTTTGAGGGAAGTTGTATATTCTCTTGCATTTTAGCACTCTGTCAACATATCAAGAGACATGAGACAATCCAAGCCAAAAGTCTAGCACCATGTTAGGGTTCACTCCTAATTTAACTTCATATGGACCAGCCCCAAGATACCAAAAATTACTGCTCCCTGTCCCACTTAGGGCAAATCAAATACTTCCCATTTGCCAGGTTCCTGATCACAAATTAAATACAATTGAATTACACAGAGTCCTTTACATGTATACACATACACACACAATCACAAAAAGAACATATTCCAGATCCTAGTGCTCCTTATTTTCAT
The DNA here is from genome assembly GCF_001704415.2 of Capra hircus. Taxonomy (NCBI): domain Eukaryota; kingdom Metazoa; phylum Chordata; class Mammalia; order Artiodactyla; family Bovidae; genus Capra; species Capra hircus. The sequence goes on from NC_030811.1 coordinate 109,723,800, forward strand.
TTAGCAAGGACTGAAGCAACACTGCACGAGGACTTTACCGGGGAGCTCAACGTGGCCAGCTGCATCTCGCTCACATTGCAGCTCAAGGCACCCCGTGCCTGCCTGTCGGTACTCTGCCTCTGATCTTCCTAGTATTGCCAGTATCTGGAATCAACAGCCTACTTCTTATTTTGTTGATTATATATCTCCATCCTCCCGTAAGAACGTAAACATTTTGAGCTCAATTATTCATTATTTATCAAATGAATTAATAAATGCACGCACCATTTGCCTCTACAGTTTTCCCCCTGGATTCTGAATTTCTCTGCAGAATTCTCACTAGAAACTAGGAAATAGCTTGATATTTCCCAACTTTAGCAGACATGGGGCAAGAAGTTTCCACTGCCACTTAATGGTGTATGTCCCTACCATCTCCTCCTAACGGGAGCTCTTCATTCATAAAGTTAACAGTTAACCCAGGTAAGGTTTGTGTAACTACAATCTGGAAAGACACTTCCTAGTTTAAGTGAAATTTGTTTCTCTGCCAGGAGACACAATTGTGTCTGCAGAGCAACACAACTGTGTTAGACCCTTTGAAAGATGAAAAGGGAAGAGACACAAGTGCATTGCCTCCTATCTCCGGAAAAGACGCAGAAAATCGAAGCCGGAGACTACCCTACCCGAGAGAGAGCTTGATCTATTGGGTGGAAGTTCAAATTGTTTTAAAAAGAAAATATTTCTTTTTCATTAAGGTGAATTATTCTTTTCTCTGTCATGATGAGGTCTATAAAGCTGTGAAGGGTAATTATATAAAGGATAATTACCAGCTGTTGTCTGTTTGGAAGGAGACTAAAAGAGGAAGAAACAGACATCCTCAAATAGATTGTGGGTTCCTTGAGGGTAAGGGCTACATACAGTATTTTGGGGTTCCCCTATGGGTAGATAGGCCAGTGTGTCATGACACAAGGTAATATTGAATATGCAGTGAATTGTGTGTTGAGGGATTGGGTTGTATTTCAAGGTAAGGAAAAATGTGTTGTTTGGGGTGTTAAACTAGGAATTGGGTTCCTGAGAGAGGCCAGAAATCTTTTCTCTAAATTTCTTTTTAAAAGAGAATAAACTCAAATGCAGCTATCCTGATAAGTGATTTTTCTTCCAAATATAACAAAATGCATACATTTTTATATGCATGACTTTTCTCAGTCCCTCCAAAATGTGACCTTCCCTTACATAATCATATTTAACAAGAACAAGCTTTAGTAGAGTTAGTTTTTAATAAAAGGCAATCTTCCTTTCACTCACAGCAATTCAAAAATTTCTTGATTTTATGGAAAAGTCAGTGGAGTCTAAAACCATAAATGGCATTAAAGTGATACAGCCAGAATCCTGGTTTTGCGGAAGAGAAACCTTGTTCTGAAGACACAAGGTTGAGAGGTCACTCAGCTCTCTATCTTTTTTTAAAAAAGAGGAAAGGGGACAGAAGGAAAGGGGCAAAGTCTCGTAAAGACAGAGAATTTAAAAGTCACAAGCAATCGGAGAAAACTTCAGAAATGTTTATCACACTTTAAGATGCTTATTTCTTGAATGCCCTTTTGATTAACTTTTTTTCGAAGGCTTATTTGCAAATATAAGATGTTCCATTTGAAGTGTGGCTTATTATAAACAAGTATCTTAAGATAATTTTGATTGTGAGAAAAAAATACAATTTACTTTGTATCTCAGTACACACATGCAGACACAAGTTTCTTGCTCACACCTGCCACAGGAGATAAACTCTGTATTTTCTATTCTACTTCATTTTTAAAATGTAGGTTGTGCCTCCTAAATTGGTTTCAGAACCCTATAACGGCCTCAAGATATTTCTAAAAATACAGCCGGAGTCTCCTTATCAGACCATCCCCAGGTTAACACCCACCCTCCAAGGGTCTACAACATTGTATCTACTTTAGAAAATATTTTGACAGTGTTCAGACAGCAATAGAGTTAAATCTCTGTAATCGCCAAGCACTTCTAACAGGTGCAACCCCCTTTGGCCGTGTCCGATGGTCAATTTTATCCACTTGAGAGGCCAGAGAGCCTCATCTTTGATCCCACTTCTCCTATTTCGTCTTCCCTGAAATTTACCTACAGAAAACTCTCTTATTTTCCTCCAATATTCTCTAATTACAATCAGCACCTGAATTCATCTGGGTCCCTTATGCTTATACCATACACAGTTGGACTTACTTTATAAAACACTCTTGCCATTTTCTCACTAATTCTTAGATTTCTGTTTTGTCTCTCTAAGTTACAGTTAAGGGTCTTACACACCTTTGGTAGCTTTACGGAACCAAGCCCCATCCTGCTCAGAATACCAGTTGCCAGTCGGTGATAATGGATGCCCGAGGATAAACCTACAACAGAGAATCTCCCTATGTTTGCTTGATAACACTATGCTGAGGATAGCAACACCCTCCACTTGGCAAAAAATTCTTCCTGATTCAAAGTTGATGCCATGATTTGGGCTACAATAGGGAAATGCTCAGTGCTTGGCCCCCAGAAGTTGACCATAGGGGATGCTCAGACAACTTTAATAATTGTCTGCTTGTTTGCTCTGGCAAAGGATAATGAATGTTATGTAAGAGACGTGTCAAAGGAGGGCATGGTCAGGTAGGTGCTGGCTGGTCAGCCCCAGATGGTTAACAGGGGGCTACTGAACCCAGGAAAAAGTCCAAGCACAGAGGGAATATTCATATCTACGTCCAGAATTCAGATTTCTTGTACAGGTCTTGTTTGTATTACTATCTGTGTGTGTGTGTGTGTGTGTGTGTGTGTGTGTTCCTTTGCAAGATTCCTCTCCCAATGGTCCAGCTACCTTTTCTAGTCATATATTTTACTGCTAAATACCTCATTCCCACTTAGATCCTCAGAATGAAGGGACTGTGAGATAGCCCCCGGCACTGGGGTGGTGCTGTAGGGTTAGAATGCGTGGTGAGTCACACACAGCCCTCTGGGTCACCAGACTGGAGGTGGCAGCGAAGGGGGGTGGGTTATGGAGGGGAGAAGGAGCCTGGAAAAACAAAACCCCTAACAAGGTCTGCCTTACCCCTAATGAACCCCTAATAAATCTGTCCCTGGACTCTCTCTTCCCCCTGCAAACCCCCAATCAAATGAATCTGGGGTGCCCGAAGTCCCCCGGAGGGTGGGAAATGGGAGTTCAAAATAGGACAGAAACACACGCACCTTCTGCCCATAGTGTAATCTCTCCAGGGAAGGGATGAGAGAACAGACGGGTGCAGGCTGCAGTCCCTTCACAGGGTACCTCTGACGTCTGAGTGCTTAGGAGCAACTCGGACCGTTCCGGAAAGTGTGCTGTGTTGCTGTCTGGCTTTCTTCCCGTCCTATTTGGCTGCTGTTGCCTTCAGTTCTTTTGATGAGTGCGGTAATGGTAACCTGGACGGTCCACGGCCACTTCGATGTCCCGGGACACGGCGGGATGTTGCTTTCTTAGCCCAAAGTCCCTTGAACAGAGTTAGGAGACGAAAAAAAAAAAAAAAAGCATCCACGGCTCCCTTGCTCTATCCAGCGGTGGGCAAAAGGATGCTGAGGGCTGTGCGTCCTTGGAACCAACTTGCCCACCTCCCAGAGCGCGCCCGCCAGCCGGAGTAGTGCCCAGCCTGGAATCGGGTCGTCCCAGGCTCTTCCTGGCATCAGAGGCTTTGGGAGTGGCGGGAGGTAGGGGGGAGAGAGGCACTCGAGACCCCGGTCTTCCTCACTTCCTCACTCCGGGTAAGCCTCTGTGCCCACCCGCAGCCCCCCGTGTGAAGGGCGCTTTTCCTCGAATCCAGTCTGCGCTTTCAGCTCCGCACAGCTGCCCCAGTCTGAACGCTCTGCCCGCACTTTCCGGACCCCCACGGCCTCTCTCCTTAGCCCAGCTCCTTCCCTGGCTTCCTCTCAGGACCCCAGTGCCTAGCCCACAGTCTCCCCACCCGCCTCCATCTCACTTTCGCCACCTCGCCCACTAGGGACCCTCTCTCCCCAGGCTCTGCTGCTGTCCCCCGAGCAGCGGCTGAAGGAGCTGGGGTGGCACGATCTCTAGGGGTGGGTTCTTTTGGAAACGTCCCTGCAGAATTGGCATCCTCTGGGGGAGGGGGACAAGGCTCCCCAAAAGCTACCTCCGTCCCCAGCCCAGACTGTTGCCCCCTCCCCAAGGTCTAACTCGGGTCCCTCTCAGGCTCCTCGTGTTTACGCCGCCTGGCACTCCGGGGGGCTCGTGGAGTGAGCCCCCCGCCGGGACTCCAGCCAGGCAGCGGCGGCGGGCCCAGCCCCACTCGCGGACCAGGGGGGCAGAGGGCTGTTGCGGAGGCGCTCGGAGCTCTCCTGCTCCCCCTCCCTCTCCGGGGACAGGAGCGGGCTGACGGGGGCGGGAGGGTTCGGGGACGGGGCGGGGGGGGCTGGCGCTCATCAATTCCGCTGCCACCTCCTCTGCTTCCACGGGGGTGGGTGGAGGCGGACGTGGAGGCGGGCCGGGCAGGGCGGGGGAGCGGGCAGGAGAAGACTTAAGTCGGGAGAAGTTTGCGCCCAGCTCACTGCTGGAAGGGAAGGCGCCGGGAAGGTGAGCCTCCTGGACTTTGGGGAGGTTGGACTCAAGCACGGGGATAAGGCAGTTTGCCTCTTAGCCTATAATACAAACTGGGGTTAGGGGTAAACTCTCACTTAAAGCAGAATTAAAGTGTCAGGAAATGGGGAGAGGGACGAGACAGAGACCGCTCCGGACTAACGTAGTTTTCTCTCCGCTAGGACGGCCAGCCCCCCAGGCTCTGGGTGGGCTGCGCCGCGCCGCTCTCGGACCTTCCTGGGTTGGAGCGGTGCACACGCACCGTCCACACCGCACCCAGCGGCGGCCGGCCGTCTCCTGCTCAGGAGATGCCCGCTGGAGCCTGAGCCTCTGGAGCCACCACCTGCGAACGCCCTTGGCTTCTACTGAGCCACCATGGAGGACAATTCAGAGAAAATACTCCAGGTAAGGAGGGTCTTGCTATGAGAGGGATTTATTCCAAGCTCTGGGATGTTCTGGGGTATGGTGGAGATGCGCTGGGTACCTTGGGTTTTGATTGCAAAACTGCAGTTTGATTGCGGTGTTTGAGGGTCTGATTAGGGGTCGGCTTATTCTCAGTCGCCTCTCCTTACCCCTGATGAAAGGAAAGCTAGCTGTCCTAGGAAGGTGCTGAAACTCAGGGTGTCATGTTGAAGAGTCCTCTGACTGTGTGTGAGTTTTACTCTGCTGTTAATGTCAATTTCCCTTAAAAGTTTCATTCTTCAGCTTCCTGAGTCTGAAAAATTACCCAATGAGGGGCTGAACGCTGTGGATTTTTTCTAAGAAGTGTTTATTAACAAACAGATGATACTGGCATCTACATGATGGGTCTTGGTTGTTCTTGATATTGGTAATGAGCCCAGTGGTCAATGGAGTTACTTGTTAAGTCATGTTTTACAGAGAATTATTTTCAACAATCATTTATGCATAGCAGCCATTCTTCACACCTATTAGGAAAAATATGTTGTGTGCATAGCTTCCAAAAGGGTACTCTTTCATGACGCTCTTTCCAAGGCCGGGTGAAAGACTTCAAGAAAAGTTCTAACATATTAGTTCTATCTTCCCGAAACATTCATTTTCCTTGTAGTCCAAGGAAATCCAGTCAAAGTCAAAAATTAACAATCCAGTTAGCTTTTTAACCCATGATTCAGGCTATATTTTGCAGAACTGTCTAATAAAATTTATGTCTGAAAGCTTTAACCTAATATTACATAGTACATGCAAGACTAGAAGGCAGGGTTCCATCACCGATCTTCAGGAGACCCTGACTGCCATAGTTAACCTGAACCAAATCATCTATTCGAGGTTATTTGTTGCATTATTGGGTGATGGAAAGTGAAATGTTCAAAATAAACCAAAGTGTGGCCACGTAGTTTCTGAAACTAATCTTTAGAAAGCAGAGTGCCCAAGTTTGAGTCTGTCTTAAATGGTAATAGAAAAACAAATAGTCCATATATTTGGGCAACCTTCACTTACCATTAGAGACAATGGTAGGAATGGTTTCAGTGTTGTGGGATTTTAGTGGTTTTAGTGTTGTAGGAATGGCTTTGGTGTTGTGGGATGTATAAAGTATCATTTGTAATAGCATGTTGGTAGCCTAGTCTGTGGCCAGTTGGAACCCAGCTTTAAAAGGTCAAAACTGCTGGTTTTCTATGCTGGCGTTATGAGAGGGTCTAAGGTGATTAGCTTTGCAAAACAGCTCTGCAGTTGAAGTCAGTATTCTCAGTGCGCACTCATTTCTACTCAGTATTTTAACATGGGTCAAAACATCCATTGGTCGGGATTTGCTTTGGTCCCATGCCTCTAATCTACAGTTAATTTCAGAAACTATAGCCACAAGAATAATAGTCAATCCTTGTAAAGTACTCTAAGGTTATTTATTGACCATACCGACATACCCAATATGGTAAACATGAAATCCTTACTATAACGTATTCACAAGAACACATAAATAATCTTAGAGTTGTTTTGTTTCATGATGCTCGAAGTCGAAGAAAACTCTATTCTTAGTGAACTTCTCAGATTCTTTCAATGTTGACATGAATGAAAATATTATCTACTGCTGGTTTTTATTAGAGTAAAAATGAAATGGAAATAAGAGACTGGTGATGTTTTCAATGATAACCTAAACCAGTGTTCTCAACTCAGGCTGCAAATTAGAATCAATGGGAGAGCTTTAAAAAAAAAAAAAAAGATGCCCAGACCCTACCTCAAACCAATTAAATCAGATTATCTGATGAGGGGGTTTACATTGTGATGGCTTCTTTAACGTGATTGTAATCTGCAGCCATGGTTGGGAACCACTGACCGAGGCGGTTCCCGTCGGGTTTGGTAGAGTCGGGTGATATCGGAGAGTCTTGGAACATAAATGCCTTATGTTCTATTGTGGGTCTAATTTTATTTTTAATATTTATAACCTTAAATCCCAAATAGAAGAAATATATATTTTTCCCCCATTGATCGTAGATGTTTAAACCATAATGGTTTCTGGTATATATATATATATTTTTTTTTTTTTTTTTCTAAAAAACAAGCTATTGAGTCTGAAGCTTATCTGACTGTCCAGAAAACGGTTTAATAAATTAATTCTAGCTTTAAGAGCTACTGGAAACAATGTTTTACCAAATACAGAATTTGGTCTCCTTTTTGCTAAGATCTATATGATGTGTAATATGCAAATATGTACCCTTTTGAAGGCAGAAAAGAAGAAAATAGTACCGTGTTTCTCGGGACACCAAATAGCATAACCCGGTGCCGACTATAGCCTAGTATTTTCACGTAAATTATTTTCTTTAAAGCTTACAGTAGCCTTATGAGGTACCAGCTTTTCTTTTGATTTTACCTATAAGGAAATTAACCCATTAGGTTAATGAACTTGTTCAAACTTGTTCAAACTTGCCACAAACTGAGTAAATCTAATGTGTGTTTGAACCCTGGTCTTCTAAGTTCACTGCTGTTATAAAATAAAGTTAATACACATATTTATATATGTACATCTATTTAATTTAAAGACAGCATTTTTCACAAAGCAGTATTAATTAAGAACACGGATTGTGACAGGGCTCTCCTTGAGTTTCATGCCTAACTCTACCATCTTCTAGAAGAAGCTGTATGGTTTGGGGCAAATTATATAACCTTTGCATATCTTAATTCTCTTCATGAAATCAGGTTTTTCTAATGAGAATTAAATGAATTAATGTTCGTAAATCACTTTGATTAGGTGCCCGGTACATAGTAGGTTCTATGTAAGTGGTATATTTTTTAAATGTCATTTATTCAAAAAGTATTGTGATTATTTATGATACGCCAAGCATTCCATTAAGCCTGAAGGTACCTAAACAAATAATGACCTGTCCTCAAGGTCAGTAGAGAATGACCAATACATAAGTAATATTCCACTCAGCTATGAGATTTTATTCAACTTTTTAATTATAATTAAAAGCATTATTTTATGTGACCACTCTGTGCTTTTCAACATTGATATGATCTTATAGAGGTCTATATAATGGGTATTACAAAATAAATTACAAATGAGTATTACAAACCAAGTGATAATATTTTGTGTTGTCACCACGGTATTAACTTGTTTTCTATCAAAACACAGAAAATAATATGAACTTATGTTTCTGCCTTCACTTTATGAGTGTAGAAAACTAGTAATATGGAAAGGTGTTAAGTTTTTATAATTTTATTTTAGCAATGAAGAATTGAGAGGGGGAAGAATTGATAGAAAAGGTCATCAGAATCTATTTCTCAATATTTGCAAGTGCGGTTTTCTTGAATTGTTTTTCCAAAAAGGGTGTTGTCTGTTTGGAATGTAGTTTAGTGCTTTTTTTTTTTTTAAGAAAATTTTTATTGTCAGAAGCGTGGATCAAGGAGTGCAGTTAAAGGTGTCTAATACCCAGCTAGCCAGCCGGCTCTGCAAGACCATTTCTCATGGAAGCTGACTGTGCTTCTCCCACTGTGCCTTCGGCTCCATGCCCTTGACCTGCACTGCAGGATACCCCAGGGTTCCTTTGGGTACCTGAAGTATAAGATTATGTCTTTGTTCAAATGAAAAACCTCTCTTTATTAAAAGTAGCATATGAATTGGTATTCTCTGTAGAGGAATAATACAAATACTCTAAACCCAAGGAGCTGTTTCTCAAAGAAATAAAGTATCTGGCTCCATGAAGTATTTTCTGCTTTTGTAATCAGTATTTAACCATTCTATTTCATTAAAATTTCTGTTTGCACATGTGTATCTTGCTTCTGTCTGATCAAGTCTCAAGGCTACTCCAGATTTTTCTCATGGAGGCTGCATTTTTCTTCTGCGTAGTTTCACTGCCACCCCTCTCATTGAAGCTTATTACCTTTAATAAAATTCTTCAATGTTCCCCAAATATTCAGCCACGTTTAGTCTCTCTGTAATGCATTCAGTGTTACACACACGGTCAGACTTGTTTACTAAGCTCCCGTTTTGTCCCCCTGTGTTCGTAATTATTCAGTGATTGCCCTGGGAGCCTAAGACTTAGAACCACTCTTCAGCCTAGCATGGGAGAGCTTTCATGATGTGATCTCATTTTATCTTTCCTATCTAAGCCAAGTAGAAAACCTCAACAGCTTCCTAATTCCAGTTCCAAAGCCATAGTGATGCCACAAAAATTGAATCCAGTCTCTCCTTCATTTTCAGCCTTTATGAAAATTTTCAGCGGGCAATCTGAATTGATATTCTGTTGCCTCAGAATTGGGGTGTGGGTGGGAGGGGGCCCCTTTACATTAATGGTTTAGTTGCAGAGCTGCTTGACTCTGGTTTTAGTTTTTTTCCGGCAGCCCCATCCCCATTTCTTGCCTTTTATTTGTCTGGTAGTTCAGAATTTGGCGTTTCAAATATCACCTTCCCCGTCCTTCAAAACATATTCAACATTCCCCAGTAACACGTCTAACAAATTACCATCCTCATAGCTTTGTTCATATTTAAAAACTCAATAAATATTTACTAAATGCCCATTGCCGTCCTAGTCCGGGCATATTGTGACAAATTACAGTTCCTGGCTTCACAGGAGACGGGAAGAGTCAGACAACCCAACAGATAATCACGGACCCATGGGGTAAGTACTCCAACAGACAAACGCCAGTGAGCGCTGCCCAGGGAGGAACAACCCCGAGCTGGACACCGTGGAAGCGTTCCAGGGGAGGTGACCCTAAATGGGGACATGATTCAGCATTTAAGTGACAAAACAATGAGCCAGATAAGCAGGGGAAGAGATGAGCTGTGTTATAGGCATGACAGCAGACAGTAAAAAGCCCTGGAGGCTTGAACCAACATGGTGATTTGCGAGAAGCCACAGGTATCCAGAGGCACCCAGGAGGTATTCTGCAATGCAGGACACGGAGTCGAAAGCCGGGGTCGGGGGAGAAGCACCTACAGCTCCGACAAGATCCAGTCTTGCCGAGCCAACCTGGTATTAGAGCAGTACGGAATCTGCCTTCCATTCTAATACGCGTCCCATCTTTCAGCCAGACTGATGTGCCAAAATGGCAGATCTGATTATTTAAATGTCCTCTTTTAGCTCTTTCAAGGATCCCCATTGCCCTCATGATGAAGGGCAAACCCTTTAGCACAGCGGCATGTAAGCCTCTTGTGACCCTGCGGACCTTGCCAGGACTAATCAAAATACCTTCTGCAGCAACAGAGAGGAGAAACAATTCGAGTCACCTTGATGGAGATAGAAAAGAAAAAGGAAAAAACAAAAAACAAAAGCCGGAGCTTACAGGGGTCTGCAAGGGTAGTTGATGAATGATAGAAATGTGGACTAGGAAAAGTGAGGGAAAGGAACGATGGTGTGATCAATTTCAAGTTTCTTTCAGATTATAGGAGATTATACAGATTACAGGAGAGATGGACGTCCTTCACATAGGACAGATAATATTTTGGGAAAGGCAGATAAAGAATTTAATTAGAAATGTGATGCATTTGGCTTATCCAAGTGGCAATGTCCAATAGAAGTAGATACAGAAATGCGTTTCAAAAGAGAGAATTCTGTACTAAAGGTACAGGTTTGGGAGACAATCATATATGTATTTCAGCTGATGGTGTAGGAATGGAGGGTGTAGCCTATAGAGAAGTTTAAAAAAAAAAGTAAAAAATGAAGGGACAAATGCAAGCAGGAAAATAAGAACATCTATTCGAGAAAGCCAATTTTTTAAGGGTCAGTGGAAAATGAGCCTGTAATAAAGATAGAGATGAAAGGTTAGATGAAAGGAAGAAACACAAGAAAATGTTGTATCAGGGAAACCAGAGAGGATAAAGTGGGCAGGCACCTAGACTCAATGTTTCGAATAAGTCAAATGGGATAAGGATTGAGAGATTGCAACTGGATTTAACTAAGAACGAGAAGTGAGGAAATGCAAACGTTGCGTGTACACGACAATTTCAGTCAGCTTGATATATACTCATTACTTTATCTCCCCTTTTTGAAATCTTACAATTCCCTATAGTTTAACTGAAATACTGCTTCTTTTTAAAGTCTTTCCAGTGATCAATTCCCCTGCTTTCAAGCAAGATATCACACCCTGTGATATCTCTTTCCTTGGGGCTTCCAGAGGTAGCGTGCGTGCACACATGTGTGTGTGTGCCTCTGTGTATATAAAGGATTCTTCCCTTTGGTCATTCATTCATTGAAATAAACTCTTAATCTCTTTGATATAACAGTGTTTTGGAGGAAAATGAGTTTTATAACTTCCCTCCCTGCAAAGATTGCAATCTAGAAATATCCCCTTTCAGCACCCAAATGTCTCCCAGAATATGTGTGTACTTAGAAGCTGCACAAGTGAATTATACAAGTGAAAGGTGCCAATTTTGGATCACAAAGTATACCATTTTATATTTGTTTAATGGCATTTTATTCTCCATTTTCTGTTGTGGAATATCTGTTGTTGTTTTTTTTCCCTACTATACTAAAAAGGACAGTCACATATTTATCCCATATCCAGCACACACAAGAGACCATCTCTTCTCTTTGTGAAATGGGTTAAATTTACCTAAACATGGCCATGTTTTTTTTTCCCCTGTAATTATTTTTGTTACATTGAGGCTTAAGTTTTTCCACCTTTATGGTATCAGCTCAATATTGCTACAGATTTTAGCCCCTTCTCTCTCAAATCAATAATCCATTCACATCTCAGAGCTTCTTACATCCACACTCTTATTTCCGGATTGAGTTGGTGTTGATTGGAAGAGCCAACTCTGTTTTCTTCATTGAGCATTTAAAACAGAATTTACCTATTCAGAGCATAGCATTTTGTTTAGGCATGCAGAAGCATTTCCCACCAGCCTCTTTACACTTTCTTAATCACAGAGTGGATTCTTCTACTTCACCCATGCTTTTTGCACTAGGCGGAAGCTACTTAAGTAGTATTTATTTTCTGTAGAAAAGGGAAAAAATAGAACTGACCTCTCTCATGTTACCAGTATGGACTGACATCCTGGGAGCAATTAATTCTCACATTAGGAATATAAATAAAATAATTACATATAATTCATTGAAGTCCTACTGTGCTGGAGAGAGTGATGTGCCGTCACTTCTCATGACAGTCCTATGGAAGATTATCGATCCCACTCCATAGGTGAGGAAGCAGAGACACAGAAAGCCAATGAGGCTCACCAAGCTTCTTGGAAGCGGCAGAGCTGGAACTCAGGCCTGTTTGCCTAATGCCAAAAGGTTGGTTTATTTCACAACTGCAGTCAAATGAAATTTTGATGACAACTTAGACATCTTTTATTAGAATTGTATATATGAATTGTCTTGAATGATCAGAGCCTGTAATAACCAATGGAATGGGGAGCGCCTCTCCATGGACAATAAGTCAGTCTCTCTAGCGGTGTCAAGCTCAGTTTTCACACCCACGAGGGTTTTAGGAACTAGGCCTGTCTCAGTAACCAACGCCCAGGAATTTGGACGCATTCGCCTGCGTTCCTGAGCCTCCCCTGGTTCACGCCATATGCCAAGTGGGCATTCTAGGTAGCTATGTATATATGTAAGAATTTCCTGCACAGCAGGGAAATGTGACATTAGTTCTTCTAGGACTTTAGGCTTTTATGTCTGACCCAGCCTATTTCTATGAACTAAGCAAATTAATTTGTTGTAAACAAATATGAATTTGGTGTCAGCTGACTATGAAAACTGTATTTATCCCTTTCTGGAGCCCAAAAGTAATGGCACTTACCCCAGGACTAGACTAGGAAAAAGTTATCACTTTGATGATAAGTTTTAAAGGAAAGTTCTGCCATTTTTTAGAAATTTCCTGTCTGGTGGGATTTTCATAAAGTCAACTTGGGCAACAAGGGAAAAAAGGACAGGTGAAGTGTACTGCTGCCAAATTTAAATTTCAAATGGACTCAACTCATACATTAATTAACCCAAACTTCAGCATAATTATTTGTTGCTAACCTTAAATCTGACAGACAGAATTCTTACAAGCAGGAGAGCGTAGAAAATGTCAGTGTTTATGGACACTGAGGTGGGATCTCTTTAGCCCAAGATTCAGAGAAGTTCCCGCCTGGCACAGACAGCGTAATAATGCAAATTGCTTTAACACCTCATTCCCTGGACCCACCACAGGGCTAAAAGGTCAGAACAATATTAGAACACTTTTTCATCCCTAACATCATATAGACTGCAAAGATGGCATTAAGGCAAAAGAAAAAAATCCCAGCAAAGTGGTGAGTGATCACTGTTGCTTGAGGGCCAATTCAAGAACAACGAGACTTTACAGGCTTGCTTCTTTTCCTCATTCAAAACAAGAATGATTTTATTGCCTCCAATGAGGAAAACGTATATTCTTGCAAATTAGATATATCATTTTAGTGAATAGAAGGTCAATGAGAAACTTGGCCTTTCTTCTTAGCTGCTGGAATGTTAATAATTGGGGCAGATTTGAGTAGTGGCAACTTGGCGTCAGCATATATCAACGCTGGAAGTTGTCTCTCTGAGCTGCATTTTAATTTGTGAAAAGGCACTCCTAGTATTTGAGGTGATGCCATACGCTTTCTCGGTAGCTAATATTTTATCTGTATTTTTGATGTGGAGTCGAACACTTTCGCTAAAGAGCAGACTGAGGCAGAGATGACGTAGTTCCCCACCAGTAGACGACAGTGCTGCCCTGTAAACTCCAGCCTTCTGACTCCAAGCCCAGTGCTCTCCCTGAAGAGTCTGCAAAAGGGCGGGGAGTCATGAACATTCACAGGCAAATATTTGCATGAATGTACTTAGAGATGACCACATGGAGCGTTAAACACATGAATAAGAATGGCCCTGGGCTACATTCCATAAGAGGTGCAGCCTGTCTCTGGAGCCCCCTCCCTTCCCTTACTTTCCCACAGCCCTATGGCTCACGGTGTTCCCCTTTATTCCAGAAACCTGTTCTCCTAAGAAAAAGCCCCACTGCTTGTCTTTCCACAGTCTTCCCCTCAACTCCCTTTTGCCCCCACCCTCAAATCAATTGCTTTTCCTTTACCCTATTCCTGCAAACCCTGCCATCTGCAGATGACCTAGTATGGCATAAACCCTTTCTCTCTTCAAGAAAAAAACAACTGCGTTATCAATGATTCAGGAGGTAATTCTTGAACCAGGCATTCACTGACATGTGTTATCTGGCCAAATCAGTTTGGATCTTTAGTATCAAATTTGAAGCTTGATGCTACCCTGGAGCATATTCAAAGCTCCGAAGTCCTATTTGCCCTGTATCCTCCACGGGCAGTGTAACCAGCCAGGGTCATCCCTTGCAGGGACCGCTCCGCTGGCTCCTGGCTGGCCTGCTCACTAGGCCTTGCACCTCTCCCTTACATAGTCTCTGCTCAGCGCCTGAAGTAAACTCCCAGCATGTAGATCAGAGCAGGTTTCCCCTCCGTGCAGCATCGTTAAGGGCTTTCCACCACACCCGTGCCCTTGCTGACCGGCTCTTTGTCGTGGCCTCTAGAGCTCTGTGACCTGGCTGTCGCAGCCTCGTTGCTCCCGTCTCATTTTCCGGGACCCCTCAGTCCACCGCAGTCCGCTCGATCCATTCACCAGAGCACAACACGTCCTTTTCCTCCTCACGCCCTCCACAGGAGCTCTTCCCTCTGTCCGAGATGCTCTTTCACTCATTTTCACGTCTCTAGCCGCTTCCCTTACTTCAAACCTTAGCTTCAATGTCACCCCCTCAAAGAGGCCCACCGCAGTCAATCACACTTTCTAAAGTCTGTGTTGCCCTGTTCATCTCTCTCTCTCAGCTCCGTGATTATTTCCTAACAGTTAGAACAGTTCATAATCATTTTATTTCCCGTTCTTGTCTCTTTTCTATCACCTTCATTAGAATATAAAGCCCATCGGGTCTGTCCTATTGATTCTTTTTATTTCCTGCACTCGATTAATATCTGTTTAACAAATGAAGGTATATACTCATTTAATCTTGTCCTCACAGCATTTCTCAATTTACGTAGCCACATGACCCTTTTGCGATACAGCAGTTCTTAATACCCTGCTGAGAATCTTTGGGAAATCTGCCTTTTCAGAAAGTTAAGATAACAGGAACCCTAAGTACTGATGCAAGGGTGGCTTGGGGCAGGTGGGCCTTTTCGATCATTTTCAAATTTCCTCTTGGATGCAGCTGTTCACAGTGGGATTGACCATATGATGTCATATTCATGAGTCTAAATGGGTCTGGTACCTGCTGAGACAGAACCATATCCAGGCTTGTAAGAGCTAATTTTAGTCTGTATCACTTTGGAGGATATGTGTTTTCTTAAAAAAACTAATCATTTTTATAAATATTCATAATTATATCTTCTGTTCACAGCCTTGGTTGAATCTGTAATTTTTACCAACCAAGATTATCACCTACCTGTTTTGCTGCCTATATATAAAGACAGGCATTTCTAAGTAAAATGCTGAAGAACTTTCCATGAATTCTTTGGTTCAAATAGGATTTTTCACTAAGTATTTCAAGTTGCAATATGCAAAACTAGCTGAAAAAAAGGCATTCTGTCACAATAACCAACTTGTACATGGCAGGTTCTTAGGAATTAAGTTTTGGTGTTGTGACTGACAGGAACAAAGTCCAATGTGAAACTTTGACCAATATCTGATTCACAACAAAGTGTGTAATTTTTCATTTTCAGGGAAAGTATGTATTAAAATTTTTCAAGGAAGCTTGGTTATAAAATAGATTTATTGAAATATTTCAATAATGATCTAATAATTGCATAGCACCTACTATGAGCCAGTAATGTTCTAAGCCTTTTATAGATATTAATATATTTAATCTTCATAGCAACACTCTCAGGTAGGTACAGTTATTATCCCCTTTGCACAATAAGGAAACTGAAGCACATAGAGGTAAGTTACCTATGGAAGAACACACAGCCAACCCAGGACAGAATTGGAAAATGAAGGAGGTCTGGCTTCAGAGAGTAAGTAAATCCTAAAAGAAAAATGTGTTTATTGTACACTTATGTTAAAAGCTTAACAGTCAAAGTGTTGTTATCATGATGTAAAATGTCAACACAACATTATAAACAACTATACTTCAATAAAATAAAATTTGATATATAAATAATGTAAAATGTCTTTCACTTTAAAGTTTTTTTCAACAGAGGATCCATGGATTTCTCTCTTTTTAGAAAATTAAAGAAATTGAAGTGGTTTTCCTTATTTGTTCTAAATCTTAATGTCTCTAGCTGTCATAGGATGCCCCCGAGGTGACAGTATTCCACTGTGGTTTATAAGAAGGGGAAATTACGCTTTGCCAAGTTGACATCTCATTCATAAGAAGCAGAGTCAAATGCAAAAACTTTGTTCTATTATTGTAAAGGTGCAATTTCTACTTAAAAACAAAAGCAAAATTTTGTCTTAGCAAAATATAGTTTTAAATAGAATTTCAAAACTTTATCTTGATTACTTACATGAAAATTAGTCAGAAACCCATGATATATAGGGTTTTAATGATGTGGAGGGGAAAAAAAATTGCTCTAAAAATGGCGAGTATAAATACATTGAATTTTAATCAGTCTAAAAATGGTCAAGTTTCCTATTCACTCACTTGAAGATGATAAACTTTCCAAGATCTATTTTGGAGCATGGCAGCACTTTTCCACGTGTTGTGAATGGCCTTATTTCCCTGTGAGATGACCGATTTGGCACCCTGCGTACTTGTGCAGGGGGTGGGGGAGGGGGTGGGGAATCTGTTCAGATAGTCAAAGGAAAATCTGTGTGTGTTTCCGTGTTCAAGCTGCTCAGCCTTTTGCAAGTGATTTTTATTTACCATCTCTGATATGTTTTTAGTTTATTTACCATATCTGCAGTTATTTTCCTTTCTAATATCAATTTTAGCTCTTTTGTTTACTATTTCTTAGTTTTTCACATATTCTATTATGTGGTATGTTTCAGACTAAAGCTTTTTTTCCCCCCCTCCACTGTTACGGCTCATTTTAAGAATAATGAAAGAAAGAATGGAAAACATGTGTTTCTGGGGTATTTCACAGAATATTGATCTAGAACCTAACTGCTTCACATTAGCCTATCCAATTTCACTGTGAATCAGGTCATTTTTCCAGCAGTAGGTTATCATTTTAGAGGCAAGGGAAATGAATGTACTATACAGGAAGAAGGTTTAATCCTCCAAAGTTGCATGAAGTGTAATCACCTTCATGAAAGGGGTGGAAATGTGTGTACAGCACAAGAAGAAGCAGTTTTATTTTATTTCAATCTAGTTGGAAAAGAAAATCTACTCTTAACAGTTACTGTGTCCATTTGATATGATGCTACATTCTAGGTGAAGGTGAAGTTGCTCGGTCGTGTCCGACTCTTTGTGACCCCGTGAACTGTAGCCTACTAGGCATCACCGTCCATGGGATTCTCCAGGCAAGAATACTGGAGTGGGTTGCTATTTCCTTCTCCAGACTACATTCTAACTACTCAAGAAAAATAAAAGGACTCAGGATCATCTTTGCCCTTTGTCAATCTCAAAATATTACAGAGAAATATTTATGTTACCCTCAGTTAACACAAAATATCCTCTGAGAACAGAAAGGAAAAAAAAAAAGAAAGAAAGAAATCGCTTGGTCTTTAACCCAGAAACTTGTCTTGAATACTTTTGAAGATTGATCAGTGTCTGTAGCAGAACAGAGCACTTATCATCCTATTCTGTTTAGGGAACCTTCAGACAGGCAAAGTAGCCTAATCAATTTAGCAGAAGTCCAAAGTTTCGTAGACACTGTCTTGTAGAATTTATTTAATCCTAGCCTAAGTTCTCTGCCAGAAAACCAAAGAGCGGTCTGGCTCACAAGCTGAAGAAGAGCGGACTGACTCTGATGTAACAGTTTGGAGCTGGAAAGGAGAGATGGAACCTTTCTTTGTTGATTCAACGATTTTTTTCCAGCCCTCTTCCAGTCTGTACCACCTCTTAGCATAACAAGGACAATGCTTTCAAGTCCTTCTTCATATTTATTTAAATGCCCAGCTAAATGATTCAGCATAAAACCCAAAGTTTTAATAACACCAGGTTTTGACAATAAGAGTTGTCTCTCACCATCCATTTGTCGTGTGTGCCTGTCCCCAAATTTCATTCAGATTCTTAACACCTAGTTACGTTCCTTTAAGTTAGTCCATGACCTGCTTGTGTGTTTGATGAATTTGTAAAAGAACGTAACACCTTTCTCTCACGCTCCCTCTCAGCCACTTATCAATCTTCTAAAACTACCTTTTCCCCGCTCCTTAGTATGCATCTTCTTACAGATAATTAGAGAAGATCTTAGCGGTCCTAATCCAACCCCTTCATCATACAGATGAAGAAATACAGGAAATATGACACCTCCGGTATCACATAGATATTTCCCTTTATCCCCTTAGTCAGATGTTTTGGGGGAACAGGAAAAAATAGCTGTTCTAGTTTCATACCATGGTGCATTGAACAGTTTTTAGATTTGGAGGTATGTATTAGAAAGAAAATAGGACATTCTCTATCAAGGAGAATTCTCCATCAGATCATAGCAGTATAAGCTGAATTTACTCTTCCTTTTGATCTCATCACTGTCCAGAATCTACAACTGCCAGATGCCACCCCACAATAAAGAAAAGGGTCAAGATCCAGACATAACCCCTGTAATAACTAGCAGGTAGAAATGTGGGGAGCTAGATGGCACCTTGGGGGACCCCCTTGATTTGTTCAGGCTGATGGACATGAACATAGACTTAGGCAGAAGAGAAAACAATCGTATCTGGTCTTACCATTATTCATTGTTTCCAAGCCAGAAAAAAAAATTTTTTTGAGTCTCTTGTCTTTTTTTCTTTCATCTTCACAATACTTTTAAGCTGAGCTCCGAAATAGGTATTGCTGAGTTTTTAAGTGATAATCACGAATGTGTTTTGCTTTTAGGATTTTTCAGTGTGCTTGTTTAAATAACATTCAAAACTTTCCCAAGGCAGTTTGCTGATGGAATTGCTTTCAGGTGCATTCAGGACCTTAAGGGACAAATAGATGGGACAGGTGAGTTTTTAGGCAGATGATGGAGGGATTGGCTGGGACAGAGTTTCAAGAACAACACCAAAGAGGGGCTTGGAGATGTCAAGGACCACCTGCCAACTGCGCATGCACTAGGGGAATGTGGAAGAGAGATGCCACAAAAAATTGTAAGGACTACCATGTATTGGGCTTTTGATAAATGCCGTTCTATGCACCAACACGTATTGTCTCATTTAGGCTCCACAGCAATCCTGCAAGCTAGCTATGTTTATTTCCATTTAACAGATAGGTAAACTGAAAATCAAAGAAGCTAAATAAATGAATAATAAGAAAAGAAATAAAGATAATTGTAATTATGAATAATATGTTAATAATAGATTAATTTAAAAACTAACATTTTGGAGGGCTTACTATGTTCTTAAGTGAATTATCCCATTTAATACTCATAATAATCAAGGTGTTATTATTATACTCCTTTTACTTCCCGGGAATAATGAGCCTTAGAGACATGAGGAAAGATGATGTAACTGGAAGCAGAGGCAAGATTTCAATGCAAACAGCCAAACTGCAGAGCCCATGGTAGAGCGGCACGCCATCCTGTGCTATGAAAAGCAGAACATACTTTCTCACCCAGGTCTGTCTGCTGCTCGGTCATGATTTTTCACAGTCCCACATGGTCTTTAAAATAGGAGTTCTCGGATTTCATCTGATGACCCGTGTGGATCCATGATGAGGATTCACTGTCTGGCAGCAAAATTAAAAAGCTCAAAGAGCATGTCAAGAGTTTGTCCTACCACTAAGTGTGTTCAGTTTAAAGGATTGTGCTTTGTTCTGAGATATAGTCATCCCTTTCTGGAACAAAAAAAAAAAAAATCCATTCTTTTTAATCTAAGGATGATAACAGTTGATGACAGGTTTTTAAAAGACTCTTTATTTAAAAATTATGAATTCATCAACCCTATGTCCCCTACCTCACATTGGAGACAATGGGAGAGGAATTGTACTTATTAATAAATTTTGAAATCAAGGCTTTTCTGAAAAAGAATGCTGCTAGGGATGAAGAGTGGTACAGAAAGCAAACTCTGTAAAATTTCCCAAGATTAACTCTTATGCTAGTAAGTACCACTTTAGAGTTTTTAAAAAATTTTCAAGGAAATAGGTTATACTTGAAATGGTATCAGTGAATACACATATCTTTACAGTATAGCCCTCTTCATATACAAAACACCTAAGCCTTGGCTGAGTGAAGCACACAGCATCTAGGAAGTAAATTCACATTCAGTATCTCATTTGATTCCCACTCAAAACTATAATGCACTACATGCTTTAAAGGATACTGCAGAATGTACTGCTTATTAACATTTTTTTGGCCTTGCTTAGCTAACTCCGCTTCTTTTAAAGAAGGAATTATTTCTATCTTAAAGAATTATTTACAGATTTACTATAAAGTAGGAAAAGTGTCAAGAATGACACAAGATAAACAGCAGTCAGTAACTGCTATCTGTTTTATAATTGTTTTGATCCTCGTTTTATAGAAAAGAAAACTTTAACTCAGCTTAAAATGTGTGCTAAAGGAGTCCATTTAGTTTAGTAACAAAGTTGGGGCTTGAGCCTAGTTCTGTTCACAGCCCAAAGCTTCCCTTGGTTACCCCTCACCCACAATTTTATGTGAACCCCAAACCTTCTTTCTGCTATCCCACACCACAATTCCACTAATGGCAAACCCCTGAGAAATCCCATTGATTTAAATGTACCTCCATTATTCTGTAGATGTATGTTTTAGACGATGGTGTCCATATGGGCACAGTACATAAGTTTATCAGTAGGAAAATCAGATGAAATGAAAATGACTGATTGCATATATCCATCCAATAAAAACAGTAAAACAAAGACAAGTGGGGATGGAAATTGTAAAGATCACCAGATGATAATAAAAAGTAAGATCTTGCCGGACATAAAGGAGGGAGTCACTGAAGGTCATCAGTTTTATGGGAAGATAAAATTTGAAAGTGGATCCGTGACTTTTATGTCTATTTAAAAAAAAAAGACCTCATTGTGTGACTAGTCCAGAACTAGCAGATCCGTTTTTCTAAATCACAAACACTGATCATCAGTGTGTTGTTTATTCTATTTAAATTACCTGAAGAGCAACTTCATCTCCCTAGAAGACAGCGTGGCTTTGATTGCCAATGGCAGATTAGAAAAAGTAGGCATTTCAATGATTGCTCACAAAGAAGCTTTGTTTCCATCATAATGCTAAAGAATAAGAAGTTTCTGTCTTTTTAAGAAAAAGGAGAAGTATGACATGTTTCAGTCCTCAGAGCACGTGAATGAGGAAGGAAAACCAATTCCTTTTCTTTCAGAGGGGTTTTCTCTTAATATAGCAGGCTCTAATTTAGAGTTCCATCTCTTGCTTTGAGCTCATTAGTGAGCTGGGATCTTAAACAGCTGCTTCTAATATATTCAGGGACAGGTGTTTAGGAATACACAATGTGTCGTGAGAATAAATATCTTGAATTTAAAGAATTTTAACAAATATTAAGTTTCATATCTTCCTGTGATGTGGGGTGTAGCTGTGCAGCAGAGAGCTTGTCACATGGTCTGTCAGCCATGTGACAGGGAAGATAACAAGGCTGGACCTCCAAAGGAAAGTTGTTCAAGAGACAGGGACACCAGTGAGAGAATGAGAGAGAGAAAGATTACATTTAGGAATCTCAGTTATCATATGCACTGATTATGAAAAGGGCTTGAAAATATTTGTATTCAAAGGTCAACATATTTTTTAAAGATGCTCCATGAAAAGTAAAGAGTACAAATATTCAAAATGTTTTTTTCAAGTACCAGGTCTTTTGCCAGAAGCTCTTCACTACACCTAAAGGTGAGAAGTGGTGGGGGGTGGTCACAGCATTTAGCTTCGGGCCTTATAGATTTGTATCAGGTAATAAAAATGCTTTAGACGAAATAATCGAGCTGACCACTAAAGGTGAAAGTCCCAGGAAGTAGCTATTTTTCTTCCTGAAACAAATGGCAGAATAATGTACTTTTAAATAGTACAGATAATTAAACAGTTGTCAAACCTTGGTGTACAAAGAAATAAAGATCCTACCAACACGACAGCTTTGGAAACTATGACTACTGGCATGATAATTATATAAAAGACAGAAATTGCTTTATTTCTTTCTAAACATTGGATACAGGGCGGTAGTTATAAGGGTGTTTTTTTTGTTTTATGTTTTCTATATTTGGTTTAACAATAGAAAAAAGTTTTAAGAGAAAGAAAAAATATGGATGTAAAAGAGACTTAGATTTAAATTTGTTTATTCAAACCACATGTATTAAGTGCTCACTCTGGACTAAGCATTGTTTTTGATAATTGAAATACGTAATAAAAGAGACAAGGCCATGCCTCCCAGGAAGTATTCTAATGCAGAAGATGGGTGGTAAACAAGTAAATATAACCAAAAGACTAAAAGGAGTCAGGGTCTTGCCTTATCAAAGGTCAAAACATGTCATGAAATGGAAATAGCTAATATACCATGATATAGATACAGAAAAGCATAAATAGATGAATGGGACTAGATAAAGAGGCCAGAAACACCTCGAAATTTAACATATGATAACACTGGCATTTCAAATCAGTGGTGAAATGATGAGAAATTCAAAATGCATGTCTGCATTGTACCATACTCATAAATACTGATGTATTGCAGGTCTAAGTGTGAAAATTAAAACTGTAAATGTACTAGAAGGGATAAAATGTATTTGTTGCTACTTAGGTGTTATAATTCTGAGCTTAATACAAAACACCTGAAAGGTTAGGAAATAAGAAGTCCAATTAAAAAAAATAAGATTATAAATCATGAAAGATGAACCACATGGCCAAAGTTATTATAATAAGGCATTTAGCCACACTAACGATCAAGGAAAACCAGGTGATTTTAGTATGACGTGTCAAAATTACAAATGCTCACCTGCTGTGGCCTAGCATTTCTCTTTATCATCTACCCTAGAGAAGTGAGGTCTTTCTGTATACATCCGTCAATACCTCTGTAATGTTCCTGGCAGTAGTATTTGTAATTCTTCAAAGATGGATACTCCTAACACCAATCCATAGGGGAACTGTTGAATGTCTAAGGCATATGTGTATAATGCAATACAAGACAGTCATTTGAAAAGAGTGGAAAGATCTATATGTGCCTGCATGCGTGCTGAGTTGCTTCAATATGTCTGACTCCCTGTGACCCCATGGACTGTAACCCGCCAGGCTAGTCTGTCCATGGGATTCTCAGGCAAGAATGCTGGAGTGGCTGCCATAGCCTCCTCCAGGAAAGTGAAAGTGAAAGTCGCTCAGTCGTGTCCAACTCTTTGCGACCCCATGGACTATATAGTCCATGGAATTCTCTTGGCCAGAACACTGGGGTGGGTGGCCATTCCCATCTCCAGGGGCACTTCCCAACCCAGGGATCTAACCTGCGTCTGTCTCCTGCATTGGTAGGCGGATTCTTTACCACCAGCACCACCTGGAAAGCCCTAGATCTATATGTACTGCCATGGGAGAATGTTCGTATACTAAGATAAAGTTTCAGCTTACTATATTTTGATAGACCGATTTTCTTGTAGAATTGTGTGTTCTACACATATCTATATGCACATAAAAATATCTAGAATGGTAAACCTCACATCATGCATGGTGTCCACTTCTGAACAGTTATGTTGGAGAAATGGGATGAGTATGAAGGATAACTTTAACTTATGCAATATAAAATAAAGTAGAAAAATGTTTCCTTCAGTTTAGATTTAGTGATTAAAAATATGTATTTTGTTAAAGGCAATAAGAGAAAAAGCAGTAGAAAATTTTTAAAACAAATTTTAATTAAAAATTAGAGAGCATACTGAAGATGTCCCATGTCAAACAGCATATACCCTATTCTTCTTGAATACGATCTTTGAAGGCAAATGCCTATGTTCATTTTTGAACTGTTTGCAGGATATAGTATTTAAGTTAAGCCATGCATGGTGAAATATCTGTCCCAAGTGCTTGACCATCCAATTTACTGAATTCAGTATTACAGATTAATTTTATTCTTTTTTCTATATTGGAAAATATTTATTTTTAATTGAACAACACTGAGCACATTTTCTTTGCCTGAGTATTGCTTTGTCCGCTAATGTTGAGTGCCTCTACACAAAAGTTTAAGGCCAGCATGACCCCCCCCCCCACTATTTTTTTTTGGTTGGTTTAGATTCTCGTGTATACTTACTAGATGTTAACAAAATCTGTATTAGTACCAGTTGCAGTTGTAGTGATACATTTATCCTGAAGTTTTATTACAAGCAAATATGTATTTTATCAGAATCTTAACTTTATTATGTGCCATCTTCATATAGTTCTGAAAAACTACATGCTCATTATTCAAGGTTTTAATCATCTGCACCTCTTCTCCATTGAGATTCTAATGAGTCCATATATAATGCTAGAACTAGAGAACAATCATAAAATATGTTGGTATAGTTATTGAAGAAATTGTATTTTAAAAACGACAGTAACTAAACTGTTTGCTATCGACAACAATTAATTTTCTCTTAGTGTATTTTGTAATTAGGAAAGTCCAAATGCTCTTCCATATAGTCTGTAAGCAGAGAAGATAAATTAGCAAGCACCTCGATCGAACATTGATTTATAGAATATCTAATGATCAGTTTTAACTAGTTTCGCTTAGAGTCTTGTTGTAGTTCAGTTATAAACATTCTTGTTTTTCTGTCAGTAAAGAGAATTTGCTAGTTCTCCTGGGGGGAAGACTATTTTACTCAATATTTTCCTATGCTTTCTTTAAAATTAATTTATTTATTTTAATTGGAGGCTAATTACTTTACAATATTGTAGTGGTTTTGCCATGCATTCCCATGAATCAGCCACGGGTGTACATGTGTTCCCCATCCTGAACCCCCCTCCCACCTCTCTCCCCATCCCATCCCTCAGGTTTGTCCCAGAGCACCGGCTTTGAGTGCCCTGTCTCATGCATCGAACCTGGAGTGGCGATCTATTTCACATATGATAATATACATGTTTCAGTGCTATTCTCTCAAATCATCCCACCCTCGCCTTACCCCACAGAGTCCAAAAGTCTGTTCTTTGCGTCTGTGTCTCTTTTGCTGTCTCACATATAGGGTCATCATTACCATCTTCCTAAATTCTGTATATATATGTTAATATACTGTATTGGCGTTTTTCTTTCTGACTGTATAATAGGCTCCAGTTTCAGCTACCTCATTAGAACTGACTCAAATGCATTCTTTTTAATAGCTGAGTAATATTTCATTGTGTATAAGTACCACAGCTTTAGTATCCATTCATCTGCTGATGGACATCTTTGTTGCTTCCATGTCCTGGCTATTCTTTTCATAGTTGGTGAGGACCTCAGTGGATAGGGGATATTTTAATTCGATTTTAAATTAAGCAGAAATATTCTTTCATAAATGTGATAAATCTTCTCTGTCCACCAATCAAAAGATATGATTTCAGATTAGATTTCACTTGATGTTTCTCTTTTAATAAGACTACAATGAGCTCAGTGCTGTGCCTGACCTCTCCCACTTTGATTTAGTCATTAACCTGCATCAAGAATCTGCTTAGCAAGTTTTGAATTCAGTGTCTCCCCTTTGATAACTCTCTATCCCTTCAAAACAGCTTGAAAGGAGACATTCTAAATGCTTGCATTTAATCTGCTCTGTAAGTGACTTTTTTGCTGTTGAAACCACTATCAGATTTATTTGGGGCTACTAGCCAAAGTCCCATCCCAGCTGCAGACCTGTCATTTCTTTCTCACAACCAGTTTGAGACTAATGAGTAAGCCTTCCTCCGGCCCAGTCATAGTCCCCATGGACCCTGAGTTAACTATGCCTGCACTGCTTTGGAGTATGGAGGGCAATGAGGCATTGCTGGAGCCTGATCACAACAAAATTCCCCCTGACTATCAAGATCTTGACCATCAAGTTCCTGACCGTCTATTCATCTGGAAGTTTCTCCAGCCCCACGCAGAGTACTGACCTACTACTACTGCCACCTACCTAGTAGTTCTGTTTGACATTCTCCATCATCTGACTGGGACCTGCCTGCCTAGAAGTTCCCAGTGGCCCTGGGACCGGAGGGAGATGGGATCTGGCAGTTCTGAGACAGCCACAAGGACCCTCAGTGTAGTAGCTGAGTACAGACACTCTGGAGTTAGAGATTCCGAGATCCTACCCCGGCCTGGCTGGTTACTGGCACCGTGGCTTGGGGCAAACATTTTAACCTTCCATTGCCTCAGTTTTCTCATCAATTCAAAAGGGAAATTAGTCCCTAATAGTCTCATCAAAGTGATTGTGTTAATAAAGATTGAATGAGTAAGGCTCTTGGCACAGGGCCTAGTATAGAGTAAGTGCTCACGTATTATTGATATTATACACTTTATAAAATGATACATCCTTATAATATGTATGGCCTGGCAATTGGACTCTTCATTATCTCTGCCTTCAGAATTCTGCATTTGTCTTATTTCTGCAGCTGAGACTTCCCTTTGAAACATAGTGCTTGAGAAACAGACTAGAAATAGCCTACTGCTACTTGGTTATAAACTTTATGCCCTTCCCGACAGACTATTGCTGGACTTTGTATCCTTATATTAATAGTTTTCCTGTGTCCTTCATTTTACCTAAGGGTTAGCTTTCTTGTTCCAAGAAAAGGCTGAAAAGGAATATCAATCCCTTTTCAGAAACAAATGATGACAGGGTCATCTTTAATAATTTAGATCATTTGTGCTGTCTAAATTCTATCTCCTTTAATATCTTTGCATGTAGATTTCCTTTCTTTGAGGAAATCTTGCATTTCTAGAATGGTTCTTAATCTATAAGGAATAGGAACAGATATCTTCTAGCACGTGTTGAAAACCTTTCTTGGCAGTCTCTAAAAGATGAAATAGCGTGAAAAATAAATACATATACTGCCAAACAGATGACTTCTAATAGACATAATACCGCTAATGAAGCACACCTCTAAGAAGCACATTTTTATACACCAATTTTCACGATGGCTTATTAAAAATACACATCTCTTCCTAGGAAAAAATAAACAGATAAAACCAAAGTCTTGTGGCAATTTACAAAAGCCACAATGAAAACATCACACCGAAGCAAAAAGTGGGGTGGAAGTGTCAGTCTGAGGTCTAGCTCTTGATCCTGACAGGTTTCACAGTTAAAGTTTAACTTTAAATGTCTTGAACAAGTTAACAAAAACAGAAATGACAATAAGTTTCTTCTCACTTATCTACTCTAGAATCTTGTGTTGAGAAGGATGCTGAGGTCACATCTAGGCACAGTGGGACTGGCATCGAGTGCCAGAAGATTAATATCTGCAATGGTTACAGGAGCGGCAAGTGATGGAATCTGTAGCACTCAGTCACCACCCCTGCTTGTTTGGGGATTACACATACATTCCCTTTATGCAGTCAAAGTCGGGTGTGCATTTAATAGAAAAGAGTGCATGGACTCTTTGGGAGGGAGTGTGCAAGGGGTATTTGAATGCATTTTCAAAGAACATGTACTCACTCACTGAATCACTGTAATACCACCAAAAAGTACATACTGCTATTAACCACATTTTATACATGGGGAGTTTGAGGCACAGAAAAACATCATTAACTGCCCAAGGTGATACAGCTAACAATGAGCAAAGCCCATTGGCAGAGCTGTCAGGAAGTCTGATTCCACACTCTTATGTCCATACCACTGTACTAATATGCCTCCAAGGCCTTTTTGTACAAAACAAAAATAAAAAAATAAAAAAGAGATAGTAAATCTTTCTACAGTATAAATTTTGTAAACCCAGAATTATGGAATCCTAGTGTGGGAAGGGATCTTGCTGGTTATCTGGACCAAACTTCCACCTGTAAAATGATTGAGTCCCTAGTACCCTGTCCCATCTCAGGATCTCCAGGTTCTCACCTGATTAAACAGCTACCCAAACTCTTTGATATATTGAGCCAAAATGTACTTCTCTATGTGTGTGTGTTAGTCACTCAGTCATGTCCAACTCTTTGTGACCCCATGGACTGTAGCCTGCCAGGCTCCTCTGTCCATCAAATTCTCTAGGCAAGAATACTGCAGTGGGTTGCCATTTCCTCCTCTAGGGGAACTCCCCAACCCAGGGATCAAACCCAGGTCTTCCACAGATTCTTTACCAACTGAGCCACCAGAGAAATACTTCTCTATGAGTTACATCTTTGATCCTATTTGCATCCTTTATGGAGCAAACAAACCAGTCTCTGCCCTCTACCACAAGATGGCAGTCAGCATTTTGTCAGTAAAGTCTCTCCTCCATGGCTGAAATCTGATACTCAAGGAGGCAGCAGATTTTAAAAACAATCCATAGTTGAGTGAAAGACCGTTTTAGTTTAAAACTGTCTCCCTCTAAATCAACACGATATGTTTGAAAGAAGAAGGTGGTCAAGGGTTCATATTTCCATTTGCTAATTAAAAAAGATGTCTACTTTTGATGTATGCTTTTGAATCATAGAAACAGATTCTCTGTTTATCCCACCCAATGAAGAAGAACAACTCTTTTTCCAGGGGTTGTCAGACATATGCTGCTGAAGATTGTTCACCCTTTGCAACTGGGCAGAAGTAATCCCTTCTTTACGGGGCAAGTCTGCTAAGAGAAGAGGGAGGCTCTGCATGAGTATTTCCTCCTATGATGTCCCTCAACTGCTTTTTACTTAAGATTCATAAATTCTCTTTGATTCAATAATCTATTAACGGGCTGTGCTTCATATACAAAGATAGTGCTAATTATCAAAGATTAACTTTGAAATAAGTCTAGTTATGTCCTCCAGAGAGGAGGGAAAGAGAGGCCAAAGAGAGCGAATTAAAGAGATGTGGTTTTGATATTAGGTTTAATATCAAGCCTAATTCACCCCTACTTCAGGCCATGGAAGTGACTTTCTAAAGATGGGGCTGAATAAAATGCAGACAATCAGTTGATTCACAAAGTTCAAGCTTTGACTTGGCTTAAACTCATGTGCATACGTACATCAATATGCATACCAATGGAACTGAATCTTCATTTTAAAATTACTTAAATGTAAGTAGATAGTAAAGAATCTACCCGCAATGCAGGAGACCCGGGTTTTAGAGGATCATATTCATTGAGTACTTATTAGACTTTGAGAAATTGAGCTGGGTATTTTATTTTAATATTTCTTTAATCTTCATAGCCACTTTCTAAGTTAGAGCATACATTTACCTTGTACAGATGAGACTGAAAACTCTGAGAGGCTAATTAACAACAGCCAAGATCTCTGCTACAGCTGAAACTGCAATACTTTGGCCACCTCATGCGAAGAGTTGACTCATTGGAAAAGACTCTGATGCTGGGAGGGATTGGGGGCAGGAGGAGAAGGGGACAACAGAGGATAAGATGGCTGGATGGCATCACCAACTCGATGGACATGAGTTTGAGTAAACTCTGGGAGTTGGTAATGGACAGGGAGGCCTGGCGTGCTGTGATTCATGGGGTCACAAAGAGTTGGACATGACTGAGCGACTGAACTGAACTGAACTGACGATCTCTCAAAAGAAATGACAAAACTAGGTTTTGATACAGCCTTTTCTCTGCATTAAACTCTTCCCATTACTTAATCTCCTGAATCTGTTTACTTCTTTGTAGAAGTGGGGGTCTACACGCTATTTTGAATCTTGACATCCTTTGACTCTAGTATAAATATTTAAATGCAATGTCCAGTTCTATTATTATTATTCAGTTCCCTGCTGGCCAGCCTTTAATGTTTTGGCCACACCATGCAGCATGCAGGATCCTGGTTCCCCGACCAAGGATTGAACCCGTGCCTCCCACAATGGAAGTGAGGAGTCTTAACAACTGGACCACCAGGAAAGTCCTTTTTCTTAATTTCAGTTATTTTATTGAACATTTATTTCAGTTGGATTTAACAAATTATAGAGTTTCTAACTGGGCTGGCTTAACTTATCATCATGATTTAATCTTATATTTGTTCTGTCTGTAAAGTTAAATATTACAGAATTTAACCCCTGCAGCTCTAAGGTACAGGTTCCCTTTGTTGACAGCAGAGGTTCTGGCATGTTCTATCCCCTCCATCCAGGAGAGGTACCTCTGCAAGGGTGGTCCTCATATTTGCTTTCCCAAAGGGTGGGGAGACAAAAGGACCTACGACCTTTTCCATACTCATCTTCGTTTTTGTTGTCGCTGGCCTGATGCCTAAAAGTAGCATTGTTATTGTCTACATGGGAATGGACCCGAACGTAGCTGGCACTAAAAAATCCTATTGACGGAAGTCGTTGTGTTGTTATTGCTGGAATTAAGGGATTGATTCTGAGCATTTGGATCATGTTAGCAAAAAGCCTTCCATAATAAGTGGGGAAATAGCTTATTGACAGACATGGTGGAAAGGTTTGCCTGCTTATATCCCAGAGCTTTGGGTTTCCCAGATGACTCAGTGGTAAAGAATCCGCCTGCCTAATGGAGGAGATGTAGGTTCGATCCCAGGGTCGGGAAGATCCCAGGGTAGGAGAAAATGGTAACCCACTCCAGTATTTTTGCCTGGGAAATCCCATGAATGAAGGAGCCTGGTGGGCTATTCTGGGGCAGCAAAGTGTCAGATACCACTGAGTACGCACGCAAGCACATTCCAGAGCTTCCTTTCTACCAAAGGATGGTAGAAGCCTTGCTGTTCAGGTACCTGAGCGCATTTCTTGGAAGCTAACAAGTCGTCCAGCAGGTGGCAGAGTGTTAACACGCTGTTAATGGCTTTTCATGTTAGGAAATTTCTTAAATTCAGTTAAAAAACAATTTCAGGAAGGACTTGCCTTATATGCATAGTGTTGGAGTATATTTACTTCATTTCAAGCATATTTCAAACATTTATTTCATTTTTGGAAATAATTTCAAAATTAAATATTTTTTGAGCTTTTATATCTTGTTTGGAGTTCTTTCATTAACTTTATACTCAGTCGTGCCTCCTTCCTCCAGATATTTATATTATATGCTTCCAATTGCTTTTTCCTAGAAATACGTAGAAGATGTAGATTGAAAGTGGATTTTTTTTTAGTATTTCAAGCAGTTATTTTGCCATCTTTAATCCACTCTTTTACTGTATTTGCTTAATACTCTTATAACTGTCCCAGTCTACACATCTGATTTTCTTGTGTGTGTATGTATGTGTTAGTACAAATGAAAATTCTTGGTTACAATCAACGTAAATTCTAAAGATATACTCAAAATCTGCCAAGCTTAATCAAATTGACAAATCTCTCCACTAACTTGTCTTTAAAGGGGAAATGAAAAGATATACTATGTACAGTGTGTAGTATATGCTGTTTAATCAAGTCATTATTTTGAGAAACAAAGCTGATCAAGTGTTCTTACTGGGAAAAATAATAAAGATTCCACCTCACATTTTGACAAATTGCTGCATTTAGCTAACGTGCAACAAATGATGAACTCCATCATTGTGTCCTGAAGCAAATCATCGCGTTTAATTATGTTGCCAGTCTGATCCCTCCAGAAGATAAGATTTTTAGTGATTAAAACTGAATTGCCTATCTGCACTGTTTAAAGCCCTGCTCCTTCAGCAGCATGTGGTGGTTTGGGATGGATTAGTTCATGGATAGCCCTTCTTAAATGTACTTGTCATTGTAATAATATTGGAACACTGCTCATGGTCTTTACATCTCAGTTACAAAAGTTACAGAACAGTATTAGCTTTGCATTTCCCATTAACTCCACTTAATAAGGTCTTTGGCAAGCTTCCAATCTGCAGAGGGTTTATCTAGTCAGATGATCTGAATATATTCTATGATCAACCTTTTAATGTTTTTACATCAGTCTTCTCATCTTGATGCCCAAACCACAGATCTTAACATAACATTTCATAAACTTCCACAGCCAAGTTTCTCAGTCTCCAGAATAATTGTCTTCATATTATCATATATCAGTTTCCTAAGTTAGGTATTTTAAATGGTCCGCAAGTTGAGAATGCTCAAGAAGCGAACTAGAAAATTTCACAGTTGAGATCTCATTCTTTTATACCAGATTTCCCCTTTTCTCTCTTCACCTTCCCTAGCTGAAAGGGGTATCAAATTGAGAATTATGAGAATCACCTGAAAAATGTTAGTGCTCTTAAATATAAAATACAAGAGGTCGAAGAGTACTTAATCATCACTTAGTGTCTAACACTGATGTAAACCTCCAGGCAAATCATAACACTCATGTGCAGTGTGGTCTTGCCTCTTTGTACACTGGAGACACAGAGAACAGAGATCAGTTTAAAGACAGAACATTAAGAGTAACTTTTTGGCTGGACCATATTATTTTAACTGTTTTAGACAAATTAAATTGGTTACAGCTAATTGCATATTTCTCATAATGAACACAGAGAAGGCAATGGCAACCCACTCCAGTACTCTTGCCTGGAAAATCCCACGGACGGAGGGGCCTGGTAGGCTGCAGTCCATGGGGTCGCTAAGAGTCGGACACGACTGGGCGACTTCACTTTCACTTTTCACTTTCATGCATTGGAGAAGGAAATGGCTACCCACTCCAGTGTTCTTGCCTGGAGAATCCCAGGGACGGGGGAGCCTGGTGGGCTGCCGTCTATGGGGTCGCACAGAGTCGGACACGACTGAAGCGACTTAGCAGTAGCAGGAGCAGCATAATGAATCATTGTCAAATCCAATAATGCTAACCAGAAGCAAGGCCTGTGTTCCCTGGAAGTAAGTAGAGGACTCTGAAGTGGGCAACATTTAGAACATCTGCCATTACCTAAAGCAAACTTCCTGCCCCAGACTCTACTAAATCCACTGCTTCTTGTTATTACATATCAAGCAAAAGGGCTAATCACAACGTAAATTAACATATAAACAAGCTCTGGATTTAAGGCTGCACCATCACGTGAGGTTGAAAGCTAGACATATGTTTTTTTTCTTTTTAGTTACAGTTTTTTGAGTCAGAAAGGTCTTGCTGAACCCCTGGTCTCCAAGTGGAGTCATTTTTCATGTGAATTCTTCTTGCTGCTCTTCTGAGGTTGCCATGGCAATGAAGGAGAGGCCCTGGCCATGGGCACAGCTGAGCTCTACCAGAGCCACTCCGCTCTCGCTTCGCCACCTAAGATTGCTCTGAATAAAGAGTTCAGCAGCTAAAACACTAAGTGGATTCCGTCCAACCCCTTCATTGTAAACATGATAAAACAGGCACAAAAAGGCTAGATGGCCAGCCAGACATCTTTCCTTGAATAATCACTAGAAATTTAGCAATTGGAAATTCTACATCATTTATTTTTTTGTTATATGCTTTTAACTCATATTTCCATCCAACTTCCTGAAAATAAGGAAATAATTTACACTCAATGTAACACCCTTTTTACTTGAAAATAATTTTTACTTGAAAATTTTGATAATCATCCCATTACAATTCTTTGAAGGAAAAAAAAAAGTACAGATGCAAATCTTAGTAAAAATCCCAGGGGATAATAATTTAAATGCACACAAAAATAATTTCTTCTAGACTGAATTAGTATTACAGTATCGTCAATCAACAATTTCACAATACAACATATCATGAATTTTAAAAATTACTAAATATCTAAAGTAAAGCTTTATTGAAAATGCTTCCCTTAATGAGACATGAAATGTTTTGTTTGTGGGATTTTATTTTTCTATTGTCCTTGTTCTCATTAGTTTATAATATCCATAGGCAAAGATTATATACTGATAGAAGTATACAGAGTTCAGCATTCTATCCAATTCTATTCCTATTTTTGGTCTTTTTGATCTAAGTGCTGAGAAAATTTTTTAACATTAAAAAGAAGATGAAATAGAAGTTTTACTATAGTCCTGTACCTCAGTTCTTTGAACTCATCCCTAGTTAGAGGTCAAAATCACATGAGGACAGACCATGAAATGAAGAGTTATGTCTAATCACTCTCCATCTTAACAACTTATGGAGCTCCTCCTACAGATTTATGGAAAGAAAAGAATTTTACTCCACCTGACTTGCAAAGAGATTTGTTAGCCAACCATCATAGTCATTGAGTTCACGTAGTACTCTCCACTGATTTCTTCTTCCACCTAAAATGTCTCCATTTAGGAATTAGAGGTCAAACTTCAGTGCCTATCTCTTACACTATGTATAACATAAACTTCAAAGGAAATTGTGCTCTATACTTGAACACATAATGTCCTCATGTCACACTAACTGGGAGCTCTAGCAACCAACTAGAATCTGAAAACTCTGGCTTTTAATCCACGTCCACCTGCTAATGCCTGAAGGGCAGGGTTCCCACAAGCCTCTTGCCCATCCTTGAGAGGTCTGTACCTTGAGATCAAGGGGCTTTTCCCTGGCTTCCTGGAAGTTGCTAGGGTCGATGAGAGAATTCCCATTTCTGGGAATGTTCTGCCCTTTCTTCTTTGCTCTTTCTGAGAGTATGTCCTCCTGTTCAATTTTTAACACTCTGTGAGAGAAGAGAGAGGAGCATGAGGGCACAGAAAGCAGCTTATCCCAATGAAGGAAACTCAAGTCTGAATCCAGTTTCTGCTCTGTTCTAACAATGAGTTCAAAGAACTGAGGTACAGGATTATAGTAAAACTCCTTCTATCATCTTCTTTTTAATGTTAAAAAATTTTCTCAGCACTTAGATCAAAAAGACCAAAAATAGGAATAGAATTGGATAGAATGCTGAACTCTGTATACTTCTATCAATACATAATCTTTGCCTATGGATATTATAAGCTAGAAGCCACCTAGCCATAGGGCACATCTTGCAGACCCCCCCATGGCAAGCTCTGAAGCCGCACTGCCTGGGTTTGACTTCCAGATTCTGCCATTTACAAACTGGCTGGTTTCAGATAAATTACTGAACCTTTCTGTAAAGTCATCTGCAAACTGAGACTCATAATAATAGTATCTTTTTCATAGTTCTTACTAAGATAAAAGGTAATAGGTCACATAAGTAATATGACCATATGACTTATTATTCAAGTACACTTTTGTGAGTGAACAAAGAGGTTGTTAATAATTACATCAGGACCACAGGAATAAGCCAACACTTTCCTTGGAAATCCAGAATTATGGAGCTGCCTTGTCTTAAAACACCTAGCATGATGCCTGGGACCTTGTTAGAGTGAGCTATTAATATCCAATTATATTGTCTGAGGGGATTATGGTGAAAATTTTTCTGAGAGTATGGTATTCCACATTAGTATGTTCAGAGTTTGTTAATTTGTAGCAGTTTTGTTTTTGTTTTTGTTTTTTTAAAGAAAAATGTACTCAAATGTACATGTTTAAGAGGATCCCTTACCACTGTTTTGGAGCTTCCCATGTGAAGCTAGTGGTAAAGAATCCACCAGCCAGTGTAAGAAACACGAGTTCAATTCCTGAGCTGGAAAGATCCCCTGGAAAAGGAAATGACTACCCACTCCAGCATTCTTGCCTGGGAAATCCCATGGACAGAGGAACCTGATGGACTACAGTCCATGGGGTCACAAAGAGTCAGACACGACTGAGCATCTGAGCATACTACATATTGCCAATGTTTCACTCATTTAACCCCTACCCACACTTTGTGCATGGGGAAGGCAAGCCTGGAGGGTAGCAAGGAGGCTCTTTGTGTTCTTTCCAATCCCCTCACTTGTCTGATGATGAAAGGGGTGATATGAGGTCAGTCTCACAGTAGCGGCAGGACTCAAAGTTTAACTTCAGGAAGTCGATAGTTATTTTTGTTTAGATTTAAAAAAATTTAAAACGCTGTGTCAAAAATCCAGCAAAAATAATTGGTAATAAAAGCAAAGACATTCCAGACTCAGAAGTCCCATGAAGTCATCTCTATACCTCTTGCCAGCATAGGGTCTTTTTAAAACATGTTCTCAGGGTCCTGGCCAGCCGAGCATCAGCTGCCCCAAAGATGGAGCTTCCATCATTTCTTTGGCAAAATATCATTGAAGTGCAGAAGATAAGGTCTTCTGACCTGGATTTCTCGGTTTAACATAATCCCAATCCTAAGAGATACCACATTTCTGTTAAACTTACCTTTTAACCAAAATCTGCTTCGTTTGAATCTGTGCGCCTAGAAGCAGAATTGACACAGCATAGTTCAAATTCTTTGCATGTTTACCAGCAAAAACTCCTGCTCTTCGAGGTTAACTTTAACAAAACTGGCACTCTATCTACGCTTAGCAAAAGGACAGGATTTTTAATCTATATGAGTGAAAAACAACAGCATCTGAGAAAGTCATATTTTATCGAAAAGTCTAATAGGTGCCTTTCTTCCTGATAACATCAACAGGAATAGCATTTGTATAGGGCCTCCCGGTTCACAAAGTAAGCCAAGATACATTACCTCATGGGTATTTTATTCTTTCGTTTCCACCAATTTAACATGCGTCAGGTCCAACCTCTTGCACGACGCAGCCTAAGGAGAAAGCCCAGGCGGTTTACCATGCAGTGTTTTCGGCCCCGCTGCGGCAGTCAGGGGAAAGCGCGGCCAGCCCACAGCCCGCGAAGAGATGAGTTCATGTCCAGCCTGGGAAAGCGGCACGGCGGCCTTTCCTGCTGCTCGGCATGAAATGAACCATGAGCAGCGTGAAATCACTGACCACAGGTGTAGAGATCTGTAGTGACATAAATATCCTTGCTGTTTAGCAGTTGGAGGAAGGCTGTGGGAAGACTTGCCACGAGCTCCTCCCGGCCAAGTCTGCCTTTATAAAGAAATGGTCATTTCAGCTGCCTTGTTGCCAGGGCGCTTCATGAGTCTCATCCCAACTTCCAGCTAAAAGACTCATGAAGAAGAATTAGAGACAGATATAGGTGACTGCTTCTCTCTGGTCATTCTAAAGAAAAAAGCAAAAGCAAAAAAAACCAAAAATCCATAAAGTACAAACCTGGTGTGTTTGACCACAAACACTTAAACTCTTCTGTGTGTTAAAAATAAAATCGCAATAAATAAGATTTACAAAGACAAAAAAAAAAAGGCAAAATTGTAAGCTCTATGACAGGGAGATTATTAACAATGCAACTATACAAAGTGTTTTCAAATTATGAGTTTAACATATGAAAATATGCAAAGAAAATAGCAACTCATCAAAAGGATGAAGGGAAATCTCAGCAAAATATATGCAGATGTTCAAATTCACTAATAATATGTGAATTAATGTAATAAATATACTGTATTTGCCTGTAAAGCTGGAAGACTTTTATTAAAACTATAATATCCAGCCTTATTTAGGATTTTAAAAAGGGGGACTAAACCATCTGATTTCAATTTTAATGCTTCTCCCATTTTATTTGCTATCAAACCAAAATTTATTTGTCTGTTTTATTTATTCATATCCACATTATTGTGTTTGGTTCTTATCAATATAAGCAGATTACAGTTGGATTTTTTAACTGAAGTAAAGATTATTGTTTTTTAATGG
Organism: Capra hircus; assembly: GCF_001704415.2. Classification (NCBI taxonomy): domain Eukaryota; kingdom Metazoa; phylum Chordata; class Mammalia; order Artiodactyla; family Bovidae; genus Capra; species Capra hircus. The sequence goes on from NC_030811.1 coordinate 109,761,310, forward strand.
GAACATATATTCCAACTATGTTTATTGTCACAAATGCCTTGTAACAAGACTATAGGGATTTATTTAGAATTTAAAAGATCCCATTTATGGTGGATGGGCACAGAAGAGTGGCTAGTTCCAGTCACACAGTCAACTCCATATTTGTAGACAGAGAAACTGAATGAAATGGAATTTGTCTTGCCCTTTGCCAAACTGCTTTCATATGTTAGCATGCAAGTCCCAAGCTTGAGATGCCCTCTAGCCCAGATCATCTGACATGTACTAAGAGAACATAAAACGAAACACGCCAGCAGCTGAGTTCTTAATTACAAAAGTATTTGATGTATTGTTCTGAAGTCAATATTTAATGCAAATGCAGCAACGAATGTATCTTCCCCCAGTTCCTATCAGTTAATTTAAATTTGGTTGCTTTTTTATCTCAAAAAGAATTCAGTGCTCAGTTTCATGTTTCATTTACAAAGCAATAATTTGATTTTGCTAGTTGGGAATTTATAATCCAATTTGTATCTATTGTTCAGCCCAGGGGAGTGAATTTGCATGGCTATCACAGCTTACAAATTATAAAAGCAAAACACATATGAAGTTTTGCAGTCTTTATAAGACTACAGTGAGTTTTAATGCCAATCACTTGTCATTTTTCTTAATGAAATTGACTTTTTACTGCTGATATTGAACTAATTTTCTATTGAATCCTTCTTGATTGATTATAAATGGGGAAAGAGAGAGGTTGAATTAAGTTGCTCAGCCCAGTGGAGTGAATTTGCATGGCAATCACAGGTTACAAATTATAAACTCAACACACATCTGAGGTTTTGCAGTCTTTACAAGGCTATAGCAAGCTTTAATGCCCAGTGGCTTGTCACTTTTCTTAATGAAATTGAATTTTTTGCTACTGATATTGAATTGTTTTCTACTAAATCCTTCCTGATTAATGATAAACGAGGAAAAGAGAAGTTGAATTAAGTTGATTGACACAGGAATGCTAATGTTTATATATTCCCATTCTGTGTTATACCACTTAAAATATAAAGAAGACGTATATCTTTTCTTTAGAGTTGTCTCAAAGTTTGAGCATATGTTGTTTTGAAAAAATGGACAAGTGGGGATTAAACAGAATACAAATCGCTTTAAAGGAACAAGAAAAAGTAGACTGTACTAGGCTTTTAAAATAAATTGGCTGTCATTGGACACTAAATTTGCCTCCAGTTTTCATGTTAATGAATGCATTGGGTTAAAGATCAAAATAGAAAACATATCAGCAAAGATAAACTTTTTACTGGATCTCAATTCAAACAAAATTTTATCTCATAGTTCCATTTATGAAAAATGTTGCGAGTCAACACGAAATGCTTTCAACCACAGTTTACCAAAGACAGAATGACCCTATTTAAATGCACAGCGTATTTTCCTGCCCGCTGTGCAAGAGAATCCTGTCCTAACTGATGACCCCTGTCTTCTTACTTAATGTACTCATGGGACTGTTTCACAGGTACTCCAGACTCACCAAGTCCAAAACTGACCTGCCAGCCCCTCAAATCCTGCTGAATTCATCAGTATTTTTGATTGTGCACAACAGAAACTAATTTGCAATCTTCTTAGCAACTAGTATTTTGTTGGGAGGCTCCTAGTGCAGCTTATAGAAATTGAAAGCAGCTGCCCTCTATCCTCTCCCACCCCACCCTCTGGGACTGGAACTAGACATTGAAACCCTGCAAGAACCTTACCAGCTCTCAACTCTACAGCTCTCTGCTTGTTTGCTTTCTTCTGCTGCAGACCCGTGATGTCCATGGCAGGGAACAACTGCCCCAGAAAACTTTGATGTGGGTCCTCCAGTTCAGGCCATACAAGGACTTGGACTTCCCCTTTCTTCTTATCCTCTAGACGCTTGTCATAGGAAAGTTTCTTCCAGTTCCCTGAGCAAACCATGCTCTTCCCTGTTGCCATCACGACTATTGCCAAGGAATGCTCGCCACCCAGCATGCCCCTTTGCCTAACTAACTTAGAGATCTTTGTGCTTTCAACTTATAAGTCATTTCCTCCAGGAGACCTTCCCTTAATTCTTAGAGCCTCCATCCATTTGCACAACAAAAATTTACTGAGCAGCTACTCTATGTCACACAGTGTTGGGACTGGAAGAACACTGGTCTCTGTCTTCATGGAACTTATGGTCTCTCTGTGTGTGTGCGTGTTCAGTCACTCAGGCGTGTCCAACTCTTCCAACTCTATGGACTGCAGCCCACCAGGCTCCTCTGCCCTTGGGATTTCCCAGGCAAGAGTACTGCAGTGGGTAGCCATTCCCTTTTCCAGGAGATCTTCCCAAGCCAGGGACTGAACTGGGGTCTCCTTCATTGCGATTCTTTACCACTGAGCTACTGGGCAAGGAATATTTAAGCATATAATAAATACAGTAGCGGAGAGCAATAGGATAAAGAATAATAGGGTGGTCAGAGGGGGCCTGCCTGCAGAGGTGATGTTTCAGCTGAGACCTCTGAAAGACAGACGAATCAGGGTTCTGATCCAAAGAAAGGAATCACCATATGCACCGGCTCTGTGGTGTGTGTGAAGAGCTGAAGGGAGGCCAGTGTCCCTCAGGACACTGAGAACATGAGCTAGAGCGAGGCCATGACCGAAAATGAGATCACCCCCCAAAAGGCGGTGGAGCAGAGGTAAAGCGTAAGGGATCTGCCCACGAGATGTGGGTACAGATACATTTTGCTTGACTGGTAGACTATCTTAATTATCTTCAAAAAAAAATTAGTACATTAGGCAGGGCAGTACTTCACACTCCATAGTTAGGTCAGATTCAGACATTTATGCTTCTTGCCAGTCCCCAGAATTCCATTTGAAAGGCACAGGAAACAAATTGGGCTGACTGTTGGGCATTCTGTTTCTGTAGATCTGTGGAAACACATAATGCCATATTGAAAGTCTTTGAGATTGCTAATATAGTGGTAAGAGTGGAATCCTGAAGCCACGGTGGAACCTACTCAAGATGGACATGCGAACTGAACTCACCTTCTTAGCCTTGTCGTAGGCTGGCCTTTTTATTTCTCTGGATAGTAAATGCTCCGAAATTATTTATATATAAGACTATATAACTTATAGGAAATGCTCTTAAAAGTTTCACATCTTTCAGTCTTATACAGATACTCTCAGAATTGATTATTTTTTTCTTTATATACAAGGTTTCCATATCAGTATAACTTGCCTCATTTGCTGCCTACACTGCTTACAGTAAAATTCTAACTCAATATGTTAGCCCCTGCATCTGATCTAGACCCAATAATATATTTTATACCTATCTGGACCAATGTCCCTCAAATTTTTAAACTTAAGTCTAACACATCTTGGCTAAGTGATGATCTTCTTATAAAACACTTATATACAAATAACAATATTGCTTTAGGGGTTGTAGGTAATTATGTCTTTGTTTTCTTTTCAGACATTTTATTCCTAGTTCGTGTGTGTGTGTGTGTGTGTGTGCGTGCACACACATGCACCCTATGTAGTATGTCTCTTTATCAAAGGAATTCCCATCATTTTACCTTTAACTGTTCCTCCATGAGACTAGTGATACCTGGAATTGTTTATGATCAGTTTCTATCAATTATCAATCACACTTTTGGGGGAAAAATGCTTGATGACTAAAAAATCCTACATTAAATTAAATCCTAGGAAAAAATATTTGAAAAATAACTTGAGTGACTATTGTCAGTTGCAAAAAGAAAACATTAAGAAATACACCCATTCAGACACTTATAACTGTCAAAATAAAAGCTGAGGTAAATTGGAAGCACAAATAGAGTTGTACAAAAACAATTCTAGCTTAATAGTCTATATAAAAGGCATAAATGCCCTCTTTGGGGGTGTTTTTCTTGAGCAATTAGGACTTCAAGAGGTAATGAAATTCACTAGGTCTTCCATAGTTTTTCTTTAATGTTATTTTTTACATTCTCGTTTGTTTTCGAATATGTTCAATATCTGACAAGGCAGGAGAAAATAAAATAAGGAACCAAATTTACAACTACATTATAGCTTAAATATACTTAAGTTAATAGACTCTTACATACTTTAGTAAAGTCAAACACATTAAATGCTTTTCTTTATCAAATTGCTGAACTGAAAAGGAAAAAATACAAGAAAATTAAGAAATCACTAAACATTAGAACTGATTCAAATGTATTCTTTTTAATGGCTGAGTAATACTCCACTGTGTCTATGTACCACAGCTTTCTCATCCATTCATCTGCTGATGGACATCTAGGTTGCTAATCCATATAAACATATAATCCAAATTAGGAAGGGAGTACGTTACCCTGTTTATTTAACTTATAGGCAGAGCATATCATGCGAAATGCTGAGCTGGATGAAGCACAAGCTGGAATCAAGATTGCTGGGAGAAATATCAATAACCTCAGATATGCAGATGACACCACCCTTATGGCAGAAAGTGAAGAGGAACTAAAGAGCCTAGTGATGAAAGTGAAAGAGGAGAGTGAAAAAGTTGGCTTAAAGCTCAACATTCATAAAACTAAGATGATGGCATCTGGTCCCATCACTTCATGGCAAATAGATGGGAAACAGTGGAAACAGTGTCAGACTTTATTTTTGGGGGGCTCCAAAATCACTGCAGATGGTGACTGCAGCCATGAAATGAAAAGACGCTTACTCCTTGGAAGAAGAGTTATGACCAAACTAGACAGCATATTAAAAAACAGAGACATTACTTTGCAAACAAAGGTCCACCTAGTCAAGGCTATGTTTTTTCCAGTGGTCATGTATGGATGTGAGAGTTGGATTATAAAGAAAGCTGAACACCAAAGAATGATGCTTTTGAACTGTGTTGTTGGAGAAGACTCTTGAGAGCCCCTTGGACTGCAAGGAGATCCAGCCAGTCAGTCATAAAGGAAATCAGTCCTGAATATGCCTTGGAAGGACTGATGCTGAAGCTGAAACTCCAATCCTTTGGCCACCGGATGTGAAGAACTGACTCATTTGAAAAGACCCTGATGCTGGGAAAGATTGAGGGCAGGAGGAGAAGGGGACAACAGAGGATGAGATGGTAGGATGGCATTGCTGACTCTATGGGCATGAGTTTGAGTAAACTCCGGAGTTGGTGATGGACAGGGAGGCCTGGCGTGCTGCAGTCCATGGGGTCTCAAAGAGTCGGACACAACTGAGCGACTGAACTGAACTGAACTAAACTGAAACATATGTACAAGAAACAAAAAGCTTTCCTGTTGGGGAAAAAAATAAAATATGGTGTTCTCTACTATTCTCTATAATTTTGAGAGATTGAAATTTTTCCATACCTACTCAGAGGAATTCAGAGTTTTCTCGGGGTCTCCAGATTTTCTTTACAAAATCAGTTCACAGGAAACATTAATATTTCTTAAATAGAAGTGCATTTCACAGTAAGAAAAGAATGATCCCTTTAAGCTGATCAGTAGAGCAGGAAAAAAATTAATGCCCAGGACTGGTGACAAAGTGTGCCACTCGCTTCCATGAAATAGCATGTGACTGTCTGAGGGCAAAAAGCATTTAGCATAGAAAACAGCTCGCAGGATTTATCTTGTACTTCTAAAATGCTCTTATACTTTTTCCACACACTTGAAGCTTCAAATCAGTGACTACTAGTGAGAAAGAACTTCTGGACAGCCTCACCAATTACTTTTCTCGGAATAGAAAAACACTACCCTGGGTGCATTTTCTATCTTGGTAGATGCATATAAACACCTGTGGTATTAAATAAAGAGGTAAAAGTATTTAATACAACAAAGGTTAAGAAGACACCTTGAGAGATTTGAGAGGATGCAAACAACTATTCCAAAGGTAAAAAAAAAAGAAAAAAATTGAAAGTCTGTGCTTAATCAGAGAACTTTTGATATCATGGCATAACATTAGCAGAGCTCTGTATGGTTTAGTAGTTCAAAAGTCCCACACAGGCTCAGCTTATGCCTAACTTCATAAATCAGAGAAATAATCAAACTGCCCCCTAGGCCAAGGGAAAGTGCTTAAAGATCATATCCATCCCTGTGTAGATAAACCAGGTTTATTTACTTCTGGTTTTCAATATGAGATTCTTTCCATTTTGAAATTCTTTGGCAATTTTCTGTACGCCGCAAGTGAAAACTACTAAGCCAAGGAAAGATACATTTTAATCTCAGTGAGAACATTAGTTCACTTATTCAGTCATTCAAAAACTGTGAACTTGAGTTTCTATTAAATAAGACAGGCTTCTGCACTTAAGAAATTTAAGCTTCCAAGCTGAAGTATGCAGCTAGATGGAATTTTTTTTAATATAAATAATAAAATTTGCATTTCAGCCTGTTTGGTATAAATTATCTAATAAATTTCAGTTATGCAATTACCAGGATTTAATATAAGCTATTGCACTCATCTCACACGCTAGTAAAGTAATGCTCAAAATTCTCCAAGCCAGACTTTAGCAATATGTGAACCATGAACTTTCAGATGTCCAAGCTGGTTTTAGCAAAGGCAGAGGAACCAGAGATCAAATTGCCAACATCCACTGGATCATGGAAAAAGAAAGAGAGTTCCAGAAAAACATCTATTTCTGCTTTATTGACTATGCCAAAGCCTTTGACTATGTGGATCACAATAAACTGTGGAAAATTCTGAAAGAGATGGGAATACCAGACCACCTGACCTGCCTCTTGAGAAACCTTATGCAGGTCAGGAAGGAACAGTTAGAACTGGACATAGAACTGGTTCCAAATAGGAAAAGGAGTATGTCAAGGCTGTATATTGTCACCCTGCTTATTTAACTTATATGCAGAGTACATCATGAGAAACACTGGGCTGGAAGAAGCACAAGCTGGAATCAAGATTGCTGGGAGAAATATCAATAACCTCAGATATGCAGATGACAACACCCTTATGGCAGAAAGTGAAGAGGAGCTAAAAAGCCTCTTGATGCAAGTGAAAGAGGAGAGAAAAGGTTGGCTTAAAGCTCAACATTCAGAAAACTAGGATCATAGAATCCGGTCCCATAACTTCATGGCAATTAGATGGGGAAAGAGTGGAAACAGTGGCTGACTTTATTTTTGGGGGCTCAAAAATCACTGCAGATGGTGACTGCAGCCATGAAATTAAAAGACACTTACTCCTTGGAAGAAGAGTTATGACCAAACTAGATAGCATATTTAAAAACAGAGACATCACTTTGCCAACAAAGGTCCATCTAGTCAAGCCTGTGGTTTTTCAGTGGTCATGTATGGATGTGACAGTTGGACTGTGAAGAAAGCTGAGCCCCGAAGAATTGATGGTTTTGAACTGCGGTGTTGGAGAAGACTCCTGAGAGTCCCTTGGACTGCAAGGAGATCCAACCAGTCCATTCTAAAGGAAATCAGTCTTGGGTGTTCATTGGAAGGACTTATGTTGAAGCTGAAACTCCAATACTTTGGCTGCCTGATGCAAAGAGCTGACTCATTTGAAAAGACCCTGATGCTGGGAAAGACTGAGGGCAGGAAGAGAAGGGGATGATACAGGGGGAGATGGTTGGATGGCATCACCGACTCAATGGACATGGGTTTGGGTGAACTCTGGGAGTTGTTGATGGACAGGGAGGCCTGGCATGCTGCAGTTCATGGGGTTGCATAGAGTTGGACACAACTGAGCAACTGAACTGAACCGAACTGAACTGAACTGAACTGAACTGAATATAAGCTATGTCTTATAATTAGAAGAAATGCTGATTACACTTGGAGAAATAGAGCATAAGCATAGAATTAAAAATCATAGGTCAGCAAGATTGAATGACAGCGAAACTTACACTCATTTTTCTGTGTATTCACATGAGAAGTTATGGGGAAACTGCTGTGAGTAGCCATAAACTAATCTGTAAATAATGTTGAGAGGCAACAAAGTTTGCCATTAGAGAGATTGGCATCACGCCTCTATCGCCAATTTAATGATGTTAGTAAGATTCCCTGAATCTCACTTTTCTCATGTATAAGATGAAGGGAGTAGTCAGTCTCTCTGTTGGTTTTTATGTAGATTGAGACACTATTTCAAATAGCCATTTCCTTCTGCAAAGTATCTTCCCAACCCAGGGGTTGAACCCGAGTCTCCTGCATTGGCAGGCAGGTTCTTTACCGCTAGCCCCAGCTTGGGAAGCCCAATATCAACTGCTATTAAATAGACATTAAGAAGGTAAAAGCAAACTGCCATCAAACATGTGAGCAATGACCCTCAGATTTATTTCCCAAAAAATAACATTTGTGGCCGAAAAATTTGAATACTTTCAGAATTAACTGGGCAAGCAGGGGAAAGGACTGTAAAATGGTGGTGTAGCTCTGTACATTTTAGGTCTACTTAGCTATTAAACCTCATGAGCAAAGGCCCCTAATTCCTGCTCTTCTTCATTCAGAGTGAACCCCACAGTAACATGATGAACACCTTTTTATATAAGTGTACTTCCCCACCTTAACTTTCCAGTTTGTGTCTAAGCATCCAACAACACCAAGTCTTTTTGATCTTTCTTCGGTACCGTCCCCCATTGAAACCTCATCTTTGACATTTTATTAACACAAAATATAAAAACCAATAGCAACTTAATGTTTGATCCCTCCCATTGGTCTTGGCATTTCAACAGCAGTCAAAGGCTAATATTTCAGTTGAAAATTTGAAGCATCTTTTATAAAACATGTCAGGCTTCTGAAGGAAAGGATGCCAGATTAGGCAGGTGGTTACAACTTCCTGCGAAAATAAAATCATCCTAGATGATTACTGCTGAGTCATCTCTTGGGCAGTTTAGTTAATACAGGAGAAATGAGTGTCCATCCGACATGCGTTTAACTTGTTCAAATGAAACTCATGTATTGATTTTCTTCGATTTAGAATCCCTAAATGTTATTAAATAAAACAAGAATAAAAATGAAAAAATTGCCACCCTTTTTATGCTCAAAAATGTCAGCCCCCAGGTGACTTTTTAGAGAAATATCATCTTTAATCCCTGAGACTTCACAAGATGTGTTTCTAGAATTCCAAGGCCTAGGAGGTAAGCACCATTATCATACTTGCTTTGTGAAAGCTCAAGGAAGAAAAGTAGTCATGGTTGAATAGGTAGTTATCTGCAGAGCTGAGTTTAGGATTAATTTATCGATTCAGTAGACTATTTACTGAGTGACTGTCATGAGCTAGGTCTCCAACCACCCAGCACTACTGGGTGTTCCTCTATTATTGCCGGATTTCCCGTCTGCTTGTCCTTGGTTTGGCAGAGCAAAGCAACCCTTCATTACTCTAATGCCGTGAGCTGACCGAGGAGAAAGAGGACTTTGGCTCCTCCACCTTGCATTACACCGCAAAGCCCAGAAGCCCTGGCCTATACTGGGTGATCCCCCGGCTATGTTCTCTGGGTTAGATGGCATGTGCCTAAAAGAAAGGAGAAGAAAAAAAAAAATCGAAGCTCTTCTCTTTGATCCTAGAACTAAATCCCCTGAAGGCTTTTATTTGACCATCATTCTTTGAGCAGAAGGGTAGTATTTGAAATTGGTTAAACTAAGGGAGTTTGGAGTCAACCAACTGGAACATATGATTGCTTTCTTCCTAAATTTAAGTCCAGCCCTAATTTGAACCATGACCCAAAGAAGCCTTGGTTCTCTGGCTCCTGTGTATACAAAGTTCATATGAAGGGAAGCCAGAGCACCATTTTCCCTACTGGTTTGGCAGTAAATTAATCTTTTATAAAGAATATCAGCCAAATGAGTTGATCTTACATGTAGTTTGCCAAGCATCTCTGCATTGACCAGGAAGTGGGAAATTGTCTTTCACACCAGTGACATTGAATACTCACATCTTTCTTGAGACTTTTCTGCTTTGATGTGAACAGTCAAGACTGTGATATAGATGTGTATTGAATTCCTGCAGAGTCCTCTGGGTTTTTTGGCAAAGGAGCACCCTCTCCTTTTTTATTCTAAAGAATTGCTTCCATAGGCCACAAGCTGTCCACCAGTCCAAAACCTAGCCAGATGGACTGTTAGTGGGTCTGTTCTAATTTGGGAACCATTCCAGTTCTGAAACAGTGCCTTAATAATTCTGTTCCATGTGTATCAGCCATTAACTGAGGTTTGGCCCCACCATGAAGAGCAATTATGCCGCTTTCTCAATACTGTCGCTATCCGTCTGTAAAGCATCCTGTCAATAAACTATGTTCTCTGCTCTTGGGGTCTCTTTAAACCTAACCTCCCGAATATCTGCCTAAGGTGAAACGAGATGCAGTAAACGTTGGTACATACAACATACAAACACGCAGTAGTGACTAGTGGGGAGTGAAGGAGACTGCAAAGGGCTTGCTTTCTGTTCTCAGCACTGTCCCACCCTTGGAGCTAAGCTCTTCCAACCCTGAGTATCGTCTCTTTGGGGCTTGTGGGTATAACTATTCATTATAGAGCCTGCACTTGTTTTAGAGAGACTTACTCATGCAGTGTCCTTCCCAAAATTGATAAGGAGGGAAATAGTGAGAACTTTGATTAGTTTTCCACTACTTTTATTCATATCACGCAGTTATGGGAATGATTTCTGCATGACTACCTGTAGATAGTATTTTAGCATATGCAATAGGGTTCATACTAACAAAATTCATATTCTTTCTACAGTTTGTATAAGTTGTTTTTCTAAAACCTCAGAAGGATATTTTTAAGTCAATGTGAATGTTAACCACACTATTGGTTTTGCTGATTTATTTATTCAGTATATGAAATATTCTTCGGCTGTAATTTAAAAACTTTTTCGATAATTCATTGATGACCACTTCATCATATTAAAAATTCAGCCAATTTGAATTTGTATTGAAGTATAGTTGATGTACAATACTGTGTAAGTTACAGTTATACAATATAGTGATTCACATTTTTAAAGGTTATACTCCATTTATAATTGTTATGAAATATTGGCTGTATTCCCTGTGTTGCACAATGTATCTGTGTAGCTTATTTTATACAAAACAGTTTGTACCTCTTAATCCCCTACCTCTATATTGCCCCATCCCCCTCCCGTCTCCCCACTGGGGAAGGAATTTTGATTAGGACTTTGGCCACCAAATCTTTGGGTTGTTTCAATTAATCTAATGCTAGAGAGTTCCTTTTGTTGGTTTGCTTTTAAGCTTCCATTAGCAGTGGCTTTTACAATTGGCACTGTTGACATGGAAACCAGTATAAAGAATGAACAGAATAAAAGAAGTGGGATTAAAAGAATGCAAATATAATCAAATGACCACATAATTCATATTTCTATGAAATTCTGGAATTACCTTGAAAAATACATAAAAATGAATTCAAGTAAAAGAACTATTTTTCCTGTTGACTCCCTGGATTGGCAATTTGCTGATTTCTGCATCTTCCAAGATGGTTTGTAATTTTTAGCTCTTTTTTGATATGTAAAGGAAATATATGATTCAGGGAAATATTCCTGAAGTCATAGAGCATGCAAGATGGACATATGGAACACCAACGGCTATAATTTAGCATCTCAGGTCCCTGCCAGTATTCAGAGACTTTCACACCAGCTCAGCCTAGGTTACCACATTCAACAATTTCCACCCCACTATTGCCTAAAGCAAGTTCTTCACAGAGCGAAGTCACAATTAGCATCCATACAGTGCAATGTTGATGAATTTTTAATTTAAATACATTTTAATACGTTCAAAATGAAGAAATGCCCTGTCCATAACCAAACTATGTTTTGAATTATAAGTATAATTTAAATTATAATATTTTAATTGTTACATTCCACCGTGTTCTCTCTGGAGAGCCTTTTATCCAGGCACCTCCATTTAGCTTACAGCAGAGGTTATCAAAATCTAGGTTGCATGGGAATCATCTGGAAGGTTTGTAGAAACACCAATTGCTTGGCCTGACCACCAGTTTTTGGCTCAGTGGGTCTGGGGTGGAGCCAAAGAATTTGCATATCTAACAAGCTCCTAAGCAATGGAGATGCTGCTGGTCCAGCATCTACACTTGAAGGACCACTGGCCTAAAGGGCCATCTATCCAGCTAGGCTTAGATTTCCCATCACTCGCCCATTTGAAAAACTCTAAAATAAGCAAAAAAAAATAATATTTTTTCTCAGCTTTATTGAGATATATTGACATGTAATATGTTAATAAATGAGCAAAGAATTTATGTAAGGATCCAAGACAGTTAGATTATTGATAGGAGGTACTTTGAATAGCATCTAATATCACTTTTTCCTTCTGGAAATTCAGAAGTTATTTTCCTAGACAATGCTGGTGTCCTCAGTCACCAACACCTGTGTGACTAATTGCCATCAGTGCTCCCTGGAGCCTTGCTAATAAGAACATATCAAGGATCTTTTGGAGAAGGCAATGGCAACCCAGTCCAGTACTATTGCCTGGAAAATCCCATGGATGGAGGAGCCTGGTAGGCTGCAGTCCATGGGGTCGCTAGGAGTTGGACATGACTTAACAGCTTTGCTTTCACTTTTCACTTTCCTACATTGGAGAAGGAAATGGCAACCCACTCCAGTGTTCTTGCCTGGAGAATCCCAGGAATGGGGCAGCCAGGTGGGCTGCCGTCTTTGGGGTCACACAGAGTCGGACATGACTCAAGTGACTTAGCAGCAGCAGCAGCAAGGATTTTTTTTTTTTTTTTTTAGCAGCAAGGATCTTTAATGAATTTTAAGACACACCACTTATGTATAATCTTAAGTACTTTTTTACATAAAGGAAATTATGGACCTCCTGTCTAATATATTATATTAATCCAAATAAATGAAATAGAACCAACCTTTTTGTGGGATATGGCATTAAAGTTCAATTAAAAGGTGAGGATAAAGTCTATAGTTACATAGTCTATACAGCTTCTAGAATGTAAGAACTAGTCCACCTGCTGAGTCCCCAAGTAGGGGAAGGGGTCAAGAAGGAGTAAGGGAGTATTCTCCACTGTCAGGAGACCACAAATCTAATGTTCCCATAAAATTAGCAGCGCAGAAGCAAAAATCTGAATGTTTTGATTTATAAATTTACCACCTGTGTCTGCTCCTGACTTCCTAGGAGGACCACTTGACATCTCAAACATTGTATTGCTTCAGTTCCATTACACGGGACAATTATATTGACCTGCCGCATGATTATGTGAGAAGACCATTAATGGAAAACAGCTCTTTTCAAACTTAAATTCCTAGACTATAAATAATGGTCAGAGTACTTATTGGTCTGCCTTTGCTCAATTTGGTTAACCAATTTGCCTGAGAGTTCATGCTGTAAAAGATGAACACTGAGAGAGAGCAGTGGGGTGGGGGGGAAACTCTATTTTACATATAAAAATGTAGAAATAGTGATGTTTGGAGGATTTTTTTTTATTATAAGAGGAGTATAAATTGAATGGTTAATCTAGACTCCAAGGAAAATTTTACCTTCACATATATTAACATCAATTTCATTGTACTATCTTTCCAGTGACTGAGTGTTTTAGACTGGTAATCACTGACTTTTCCCAGACCTTAGTCATCTCTCCATTCATTGATTCATTCACCCATTGAACAAATACTAATACCTAGTGTTCTGTTTGAACTGTGGTGGAACTGTCCCTTGACCTTACATTCTATCAAAGTTATGTAAGACCAAGATACAAGATGTCCAAACATGAAATTAAAAGAAATAAAAAAGATATATGAAAAGATGACCAGCATATATGGGGTGATTTAAAAATAAATGAAAAATCATATTGCTAAATATGCAGTTTGGTGGCTCTTCAGATTGTTACTTTACTTTGAAACTAAATTAAATACACACATCTTTTGCTTTATGTCCACTTAACAAATTTTATTTATTAATCTATCCATGTATGCAACAGGTATTAGAATAAGTTAATCACCCCATAATCATATTACAGGCCAGTGCATATACCGTTATAAAACCCAGCATTTCTCTAGGAGGCGTTGGAGACTAAGGTTTCCTACAGAAATAAAGCCAAGCATTCCTCTTTCACAAAATCTCCAATTAAGTTGGATAAATACTATATACCAATTTCAGCCTAAGTTAGCAACTTGAGTGAGGGTAAATACTTCTTCAGGCCAAGTATTTGGGAGTAAAACAGAACATTAGTGTTAATGAACTCTGATCTTAGGAGATTTCAGTGTAGCTTTTTCTTTGTGCTTCATCTGTTCCTTAAAGGCTAAATTTGAGTAATATATATTTCTAGTTCTTTCATTTAAAGTCTTTTGAATTATATTACATTTTCAAATAAAGTAACCAATTTTGATAAATTTAAATGGAGAATAATGTTTTAGAGCTTATGTAATTCTCCAGGCAAGAATACTGGAGTGGGTAGCCATTTCCTTCTCTAGAGGGGTCTTCCCGACCCAGAGATTGAACTTAGGTCTCCCGCATTGCAGGCAGATTCTTTACCATCTGAGCCACCAGTCACCCATTTTAAAATATTATATCATAAATTTTAAAATTTCACAGCAGTTTCCCAAACATTATTGCAAGTGTACTTTGGACCAAACTCCATGCAAGGCTCTGGTTCTGCAGAAATGAGTAGGGTTTGGATGTAGATCTGAAATTGATCAGGCGAATGTTAGCCTTTGTTGATAGTGTACAGAATTTATGTAAATATAAACTTAATTTTGGACTATTCAGAGGTTGAACTGTGGTGTTGGAGAAGACTCTTGAGAGTCCCTTGGACTGCAAGGAGATCCAACCAGTCCATTCTGAAGGAGATCAGCCCTGGGATTTCTTTGGAAGGAATGATGCTGAAGCTGAAACTCTAGTACTTTGGCCACCTCATGCGAAGAGTTGACTCACTGGAAAAGACTCTGATGCTGGGAGGGATTGGGGGCAGGAGGAGAAGGGGACGACCGAGGATGAGATGGCTGGATGGCATCACTGACTCAATGAACGCGAGTCTGAGTGAACTCCAGGAGTTGGTGATAGACAGGGAGGCCTGGCGTGCTGCGATTCATGGGGTCGCAAAGAGTCGGACATGACTGAGCTACTGAACTGAACTGAACTGAGAGGTGTCAGAGCATTTATTGATTGGTTTTAGACTCTGAGGAACAAAAAAGGCTAGTATTTCAGAGCAGTAGACAATGGTATCTTAAACTCTGGAACCTAAAATAAACTGTTAGATTACTTCGCTGCTTTAATAAGCTTACTAAATTAATGTTAATGGTTCACACAATGAATAACAAAAACTTCATCTCTGTGATTAAAACTGAGCAGGTCTGTCTTCTCCAAAGATGCCTCGGCTTTAATCATTTTAACCCTGAAGATAAAATTTTCTCTCCCGCTAGGGCTAACCCACATGAAATAGCACAGAATTCTGCCCTTATGTAAAGAGCTTTGATTTAGTGAAGTGCTTCTGTTGTTTATGCTTATTTTTTATAAGAGCTGTGGATCATTATTGTTTTGTCCCAGAAGCTTACATATAGACACTGTTTAGCTAACCCTAGCCAATAGTTTGAAGTGGCCAAAGATTGTTTTTGATACTTTCCCTTGAGAACCATTCAGTCATTTTCTGAAGATGTCTGCTTACGTCAGTTGCCTGTCATCTTTAATCAGATGACAATATTTTTAATTTTTTAAATAAAAAATGTTGTTACTCAAAAATCACAAAATTAAATAAATAGAAAATAATGAAATTTTTGAATGACATTTTTATGAGTTCATAGCATGTGTACTTTGGAAATCATTTAAAGTTTAAAACTATATGAAACATAAATATGTGTAAGGAGAAAGAGATGATATTTAAATGTAAATGTATACCTTTTAATAAACATGTTAACTTATAAACCATATGTCATACATATAAATTTGTGTAAATGTGTACTTATGTTTATACTTGTATATATAAATATGGCAAATATTATGTATATACATGTATATGTTGTTGCTGTTTAGTCACTAAGTCGTGTTCAGCTGCTTGTGATCTCATTGACTGTAGACCACCAGGCTCCTCTGTCCATGGGATTTTCCAGGCAAGAATACTGGAGTGGGCTGCCATTTCCTTCTCCAGCGGATAGTCCTGACCCAGGAACCAATCTCCTGCACCGATAGGCAGATTCTTTACCACTGAACCACCTGGGAAGCCTGTATATATATCCCTCTATAATTCACTCATTTGCCCAACCACCTGTTTGACAGAGACAGAAGAAGATATTTTATCAAGTGAATTTGAAGTTCTGTTAATTGTTAGAGGGTTTTGTATACAATTCTTTCTTGTAAAGAAAAATATATTTCATATGCAAATCCAAATATGAAGAAAGAGCAATCATAAAGAAAAAGTAAATTTTTCTAAAAACTGTTTTATTCTTATTCATAGTTTTATGCTCTTTGGAACAATTTCGCTCATCTTGTATCAAGGAATAGCTAACCTAAGGCCAGGTATTCTAGGAATGGAGTGATTCAAAGCTAGAATTTTTGTATTTTATACTTGTTCACAGTCTTAAACTGTAAAACATAGACTGTCTCTCTCGTCTTAATCTCTTAATTTCTTCTAGGATTAAGAACTAATTTCTCCCCAACACAGTAATTTTTTTCCCAAGAGAACAAAGTCACTTCATTACGTAGAATGAAGTTGACAACTATTTTCGTTTCAAACTATTGGAGAGAAAATTTAACTCAGTTCTTCTAGGTTTTTTTTAAGAAGGGAAATATCTTCAGTTCAGTTCAGTCACTCAGTTGTGTCCAACTCTTTGCAACCCTGTGAACCACAGCACACCAGGCCTCCCTGTCCATCACCAGCTCCCGGAGTTCACCCAAACCCATGTCCATTGAGTCAGTGATGCCATCCAACCATCTCATCCTCTGTTGTCCCCTTCTCCTCCTGCCCTCAATCTTTCCCAGCGTCAGGGTCTTTTCAAATGAGTCAGCTCTTTACATCAGGTGGCCAAAGTATTGGAGTTTCAGCTTCAACATCAGTCCCTTCAATGAACACCCAGGGTTGATCTCCTTTAGAATGGACTGGTTGGATCTCCTTGCAGTCCAAGGGACTCTCAAGAGTCTTCTCCAACACCACAGTTCAAAAGCATCAATTCTTTGGCGCTTAGCTTTCTTTATAGTACAACTCTCACATCCATACATGACCACTGGAAAAACTATAGCCTTGACTAGATGGACTTTGTTGGCAAAGTAACGTCTCTGCTTTTGAATATGCTGTCTAGGTTGGTCATAACTTTCCTTCCAAGGAGCAAGCGTCTTTTAATTTCATGGCTGCAATCACCATCCTCAGTGATTTTGGAGCCCACAAAAATAAACTCAGACACTGTTTCCCCATCTATTTGCCATGAAGTGATGGGACTGGATGCCATGATCTTCGTTTTCTGAATGTTGAGCTTTAAGCCAACTTTTTCACTCTCCTCTTTCACTTTCATCAAGAGGCTTTTTAGTTCTTCTTCACTTTCTGCCATAAGGGTGGTGTCATCTGCATATCTGAGGTTATTGATATTTCTCCCAGCAGTCTTGATTCCAGCTTGTCCTTCCTCCAGCCCAGTGTTTCTCATGATGTACTCTGCACATAAGTTAAATAAGCAAGGTGATAATATACAGCCTTGATGTACTCCTTTTCCTATTTGGAACCAGTCTGTTGTTCCATGTCCAGTTCTAACTGTTGCTTCCTGATCTGCATACAGGTTTCTGAAGAAGTCAGGTGGTCTGGTATTCCCATCTCTTTCAGAATTTTCCACAGTTTATTGTGATCCACACAGTCAAACTCTTTGGCATAGTCAATAAAGCAGAAATAGATGTTTTTCTGGAACTCTCTTGCTTTTTCTGTGATCTAGCGGATGTTGGCAATTTGAGCTCTGGTTCCTCTGCTTTTTCTAAATATCTTAGAATCTGATTAATCCAGAGACTCACTCATGGATGAAGCGTTCTCAAATATTCATTTAACAAATAACTCTCAAATTACTGTATTCTAAGTTCTCTTAGACATTTCGAGGAGTTGAGTGTTGTAAAGCAACATTTTTGATAATTTCTAATTTAAAATATTAACAGTATTAACCCATCTGAAACTTATTGACATATTGGGAAGAAGAAACCAAAATTTCTCCCAAATGCCTTTGTAATTGTTACCCGCCATTTATTAAGTCATCCCTCTTTTCCTTACCAATATAGGATGCCACTTTTACCCTACAATAAACTCTCACAGGGAGTTAGAGTTACTTATGGATTTTCCATATAGATATATTAAAACTAATTTATTTTATACTTCTCCTTTGGTCAATGTTTTGCTCAACAAGATTTCTTTATCTTGGATAGAAAATATATCCTCATTAAAGCTATAAGATAGAAAGTGAGGGGTCAGTGAGTCAGGTTACCTTCACAGACACAAGGAAGTCCAATGTGTGTGTGTGTGTTTAATATTGTGAATTATTACAATGTTATATTTAAAAGGCCTCTTTCAAAAATAGAAATAGTAATCATTTATGTATACTAATCATTCAGGGTTTATAATAATAATTTTTTAATCTTCCCAACTATGTGAAGAGGTATTATAATTATCAATACCATCTAAATTTTTTAGGATGAGTATTTTTCTCAGAGATGCAGATCATTAGCTCAAGGCTAAATGGCTAACAAATAACAAAAAGAGATCTCAAATCTAACACAGATCTTGTGACAGTAATTCAAAGCTCTTTCTAATACTTCAAATTTCGTAGAGTTGGAAGCATTTTCAGAGTTTTGGCTTTATGCCTAGCACTACAATAAATGTTGTGTGATAGGAAAAAAACTCTTCAGTTCTGACTCCCTAGGTTAACAGTGGAATCACCTCTAAAGTCCCTAATAGACTGAACAGAGGCAAAACTGTGAAGGAGTGGCTTTTCTTGTCACTCGCTTGGCACCTTCACATTGATAGTATTCTTATTCAAACACCAGCCGTTTCATGCTCTTGTGGTTCTAATGAGCACACAAAACATCAGTGTCCCATTCAAGTCTGTCTTCCTTGAACTTAGTCTCATGCTATGAACCACAGCTCCTTTTCACTTTCAGGGCTGTGATTTTACAGCTCTGCATCCTCACGGAGTCTCCAGTTGCATAATAATTGAAGAGTGATACACCAAAATCCTTTCTTCTTGGCCGTTTTTACTTTATGAAGGTCTTCTAGTAACTATTACTTTTTTATTATTAAAGAAATATGTCATTATGGGAAACTTCACCCGTTATCCTAAAATTTATGGAATCTTAATCTTTGCTTGCTGCTGCTTCTGCTGCTGCTGCTAAGTCGCTTCAGTTGTGTCCAGCTCTGTGCGACCCCAGAGACAGCAGCCCACCAGGCTCCCCCATCCCTGGGATTCTCCAGGCAAGAACACTGGAGTGGGTTGCCATTTCCTTCTCCAATGCATGAAAATGAAAAGTGAAAGTGAAGTCACTCAGTCGTGTCCTACTCTTAGCGACCCCATGGACTGCAGCCCACCATGTTCCTCCATCCATGGGATTTTCTTAGATAAATATAAATAGATATAGATATATACTGGACAAGGCAATGGCACCCACTCCAGTACTCTTGCCTGGAAAATCCCCTGGACAGAGGAGC